>NC_143049.1:28382500-28682500 GCF_057628025.1 Oncorhynchus mykiss
TTACCACAACTCTGAAAAATCCACTTGAACAGCCCTCAAACTGGTAATTACTAGTGGGAAACTCGTCTATCATCCTGAGCATCCACTTCTCCCACATGGTGTCCTCTGACGTCACCTACTTAGGAAATGGCCTCTATAACAACATTTTTGGCAGTTAAATGCAACAACAAAACATTACTTATAAAATAAATCTATTAACACTACACATTTGTTTACAAGCATGATAGCTGTATTTTAATGTTATGGTTGACAGCTTTTTGGCCATTAGCCAATCGGCATTTCTTAACTGGTATTTATGACTTCACAACTGGTAAATTCCCACCTCATCAGAGCGGAAACTTGAGAGGCACAAGTAAGGAACATTGTGAATGGCATTTTAATTTAGGCTCTGTACCAAAACCGAACAGTGACCCAAAAACCGCAATAGGCACCGAACAGTGGGTTTGGTGAACCATTAAAACCCTACATTCTTTTTTAAATGAAATGCATCTATGGTGTATTAAAGCAACTTAAACAAGGATAATTGCAGGTAGGCCTACTGAACAAAGAGCTAAGGCTATTAACAAAAAACAAACACTTGGTTGGGAGTACGTGCTTCACTGTGTGCTGACTGCGGCGTTCTCTTGGTTATATAACACTGGTTGGTTACAACGTTGTTATATTAAAACACACACACTGGGAGCACAACAGTGTCCGGAGATTGTTTTACTGATACACTGATGAGTTGACTTCTAACACTGGCAACACTCCAGGCCTAGTGTCCAATGTCCAGCCATAGCAACAGCACACACAGACCCAAAGGTAGGCTAGATATGTTTATTGCCAATCCTATCAATGATAGTGCTGGTTGAACTATGACCTCAGATGACCACAGGAATCTGTGTTTGTTGTTGCTCAGAAGAAATGGCCTCCTATTACGCACCCGAGGCATGGAATTTTCTACAAAGTATACTAAAACTAGATGTACTAGTGACCCTCATTGAGTTTAAAACTCTGGTACAAAACTCTGTTCAGGAGTAGAGTAAATGTTTCCTGAATGCTGGATTGTATTGTTGTGCTGATTGAATTAATAAAATGTTGTATTGATTGCTGCTGCCATCTTAGCCAGGTCTCCCTTGCAAAAAAGACTGTCTCAATGGGATTTTTATGATTAAATAAAAAATAAACCCAGAGGGATATTATTAGAGCCCGACCGATAAATCGGTAGACCGATATTAAAATCGTCATTATTAAAAAAAGGTAATGATTGCCTGAAGAGAGCGCTCTACAAGCAGCTCATCATTCAGCTTGTAAATCACCACGTGAGAGTCAGAGTGAGCATGGTGGTTTGACATTGAGTAGCTTGCCAGGGACAGCGTATTTGGATAAGTAAATCAAAAGTACACTTCATCAAGCAAGTAGTCTTGTCCTCATCACATGCTCATTTGGTTAACGTTCACTGGCTAACCAGCAATGTATTTAGCCTAGCTAGCTAGCAAGCAATCTGTGCTATTTATGCATGAACACAGGACTGACGACATAGTCAACACTGACTCATCCTTCACACAAAAATAACACTGTTACTTTCTGGGCTTATTGTGTTAGTGGGATTTTTGTAGTTAGTTGGAGCAGATCTAGAATTCCGTCTGTCTGCTTAATTCACGATGAGAGAAGATTGTTAGCTAGCTAGCTAGTTCAATTAGTCATGTGTGACTAAAACCAGTGCGGCAAGCATCTTCCTGCATTAATGTTTCAGTCATCAGCACAAGCCATTTGCAGTTGAAATATATAGCAGACACGTTTTGTACTGAATAACAGTGTAAGAAAACATTTTTGGAATGAATGTGTGGACCCCAGGAAGAGTAGATGCTGCTTTTGCAGCAGCTAATTGGGAACCTAATAAAATGAAATACAAAAAAATTAAAATAACAGCAAGAATGTGCTTGTCATAATACACAGTACATTACGCAACAACAAGCCAAAGACAGAGAAAAGAAGAGCTAGGAATCCCATTGGGCAATGAATGGAGGAACATATAACGCCTCACACAGCACAGTCGGCCAATTGCATTCAGGTTGTCATGCTGCCTCACGCGGTTGCTAATCATCATGCAACCCCTTCTCAAAGTCAGGGTATGCGTCGAGAAACCTGCGTATTTTCCTCTAAAGTATGTAATGTCACAATTTCAAAGCTAAACAATATTACAGATAAGTTAAATGTTTGTAATGTTGTACTTCTTGTTGGTGAAATTCATGCTAATGTTGAGTTTGAGCTAGTGCCCAATTGACCCCTGCACTCCTTGAAGGAGAGCCCTTCTTGTCCCGGGAATCGCCCAGAATGTACAGCACAGTCCATTGACGACGCATTGAAAACATACACAACCTGCCGTTGATACAATTCCAATGGAGTTTCCCCATCTCCTTAAAAGTATCTCTGAACAAGCTCTCATTGCAGGTTGCCAAAGTGTTTCTTTACATGACCTTTGACTGTTGTAAAGCACCGTAGTGAATCTACTCAATGCTAAAGTGGTGACATTATGAACTGCATGTTACAGGATTTCACTGCATAGTTTGTGATCTTGTGAACAGTGCAGATTCAGATTTAATATCAGATTAACGTTGAGACAAAGCTTAATTCATTCAGCCCTTCTTGTTTATTAGTGTACTTGTGGTGCTTCCGCACAAACACTTCTGCCTTCTTATCCACAGCCATAGACAGACATCTTTAAGTTGTAACTAAGAAGGTAAACTGAACAAGTGTTATACTGACTTTGTATTTATAGAGGATATACAGTGCCTTCGGAAAGTATTCATCCCCTTGACTTTTTCAACTTTGTTACGTTGCAGCCTTATTCGAAAATGGCTTTTTAAAAATGTAATCTACACACAATATCCCATAATAACAAAGCAAAAACAGTTGATTTTTTTGCAAATGTATTAAAAATAAAAACAGAAATACCTTATCTTCATAAGTATTCAGACCCTTTGCTATGAGACTGGAAATTGAGCTCAGGTACATCCTGTTTCCAAAGATCATCCTTGAGATGTTTCTACAACTTGATTGGAGTCCACCTGTGGTAAAGTCAATTGATTTGACATGATTTGGAAAGGCACACCTGTCAAAGGTCCCACAGTTGACAGTGCATGTCAGAGCAAAAACCAAGGCATGAGGTCGGAGGAATTGTCCGTAGAGCTCTGAGACAGGATTATGTTGAGGCACAGATCTTGGGAAGGGTACCAAAAAAATATCTGCAGCATTGAAGGTCCCCAAGAATAGAGTAGTCTCCATCATTCTTAAATGGAAGAAGTTTGGAACCGCCAAGACTCTTCCTAGAGCTGGTCGCCCGGCCAAACTGAGCAATCGGGGGAGAAGGACCTTGGTCAGGGAGGTGACCAAGAACCTGATGGTCACTCTGACAGAGCTCTAGAGTTCCTATTTAGTTACGAAATCATAATTTAGAGTATCTGTTAATCCTTTGGAGCACAATTTGTGAAAAAAAAGGTCTGTTTTTCATTCCACCTGTTAAAAAACATGTATCGGCAGATATATCGTTAACTTTCGCCTCCCTAAAATCAGTATCGGACTCAAAAATCCCATATCAGTCAGGCTCATATCTATCTATCTATCTATCGCGCACACACACACACACACACACAATATTTGAACCGTTTCAAATACTTTGAGCGTTTGCTTTCGCCTGCCTGGAGTATTTGAAATGTTTTAAAATTGTATTTGAACCCAGGTCTGATACAGAGACATACACAGGTTTAGTAAACCCATTCTCTTTTGAGAGAAGCTACCTTGTACAATCCTCCACCTACATGTCTGCTTGAGATCCTTCCAACTTTGCCTAGCCTAACGCCTATGTCTAACTTCAGGCTCATCTGAGGGTTGCTACCCTAATGAGCATAGCTACACTATACAATCCTCCACCTATATATGTCTATACTGCAGTTCCCACCAGTGGTTCAGAGTAGCCTCTGTTGCTAGTCAAACATAACAAGTTGGATTCAGTCTCCAAGCACACAATGCCATGCAGAAACACCACAGGGAACTCTTAAAAGGGACACGAGGTGTTTCACTGAGAATCCCGCTGTAGAAACAGATCAGCCTTCCAATGAAACTGAAAGCGGCTATGAAGTAGCCAGCGACACTAGAAAAAGGCATGAGCAATGCATTGTCATTCTCCTCGCTGTTAGACCAAAGACTGATGGCCAGAAGCTTCATTTAGAGGGAGGGGTATTTGATGAGATGTGATTATTGTGCACATCGCTTTCTCTCCCAAGCTCAACACTCTGTTCCTCCTCTCGCTCTTTCTCAGTTTTTTTCACTTACTCATCTCTCCTAGAGGATTGACTTTGTTCTTGCATTGATTTCTGCAGAATTAGTTTGATACAGAAAGGCTAAGGGTTAGCTACAGTGGGGCAAAAATGTATTTAGTCAGCCACCAATTGTGCAAGTTCTCCCACTTAAAAAGATGAGTCCTGTAATTTTCATCATAGGTATACTTCAACTATGACAGACAAAATGAGAATAAAAAAAATCCAGAAAATCACATTGTAGGATTTTTAATGAATTTATTTGCAAATTATGGTGGAAAATAAGTATTTGGTCACCTACAAACAAGCAAGATTTCTGGCTCTCACATACCTGTAACTTCTTCTTTAAGAGGCTCCTCTGTCCTCCACTCGTTACCTGTATTAATGGCACCTGTTTGATTCTTGTTATCAGCATACAAGACACCTGTCCACAACCTCAAACAGTCACACTCCAAACTCCACTATGGCCAAGACCAAAGAGCTGTCAAAGGACACCAGAAACAAAATTGTAGACCTGCACCAGGCTGGGAAGACTGAATCTGCAATAGATAAGCAGCTTGGTTTGAAGAAATCAACTGTGGGAGCAATTATTAGGAAATGGAAGACATACAAGACCACTAAAAATCTCCCTCGATCTGGGGCTCCACAAAAGATCTCACCCCGTGGGGTCAAAATGATCACAAGAACGGTGAGCAAAAATCCCAGAACCACACGGGGGAACCTAGTAAATGACCTGCAGAGAGCTGGGACCAAAGTAACAAAGCCTACCATCAGCAAGGGCATTGAAGATGAAACGTGGCTGGGTCTTTCAGCATGACAATGATCCCAAACACACCGCCCGGGCAACGAAGGAGTGGCTTCGTAAGAAGCATTTCAAGGTCCTGAAGTGGCCTAGCCAGTCTCCAGATCTCAACCCCAATAGAAAATCTTTGGAGGGAGTTGAAAGTCCGTGTTGCCCAGCAACAGCCCCAAAACATCACTGCTCAAGAGAAGATCTGTATGGAGGAATGGGCCAAAATACCAGCAACAGTGTGTGAAAACCTTGTGAAGACTTACAGAAAACGTTTGACCTCTGTCATTGGCAACAAAGGGTATATAAAAAAGTACTGAGATAAACTTTTGTTATTGACCAAATACTTATTTTCTACCATAATTTGCAAATAAATTCATAACAAATCCTACAATGCGATTTTCTGGATTTTTTCTCTTCTAATTTTGTCTGTCATAGTTGAAGTGTACCTATGATGAAAATTACAGGCCTCTCATATTTTTAAGTGGGAGAACTTGCACAATTGGTGGCTGACTAAATACTTTTTTGCCCCACTGAAATAGTAGAATTGGGGAGATGTTGGGGGGACATGCCCGAATAGTGTGCAGAATGCACGTACGTACACACACACACACACATCTTATTTTACCTTCGATAGAGGGAGCCTGGTCCTGGGCAGAATACAGCATATCCTTGAAAGCCTGCAGAGCAGAGAGAGAAAAACAAGAGAAAGGGGTAAAAATAAAGTCACTGACCTAACTATTGGGATGACACATTTATAAAATGAACTGCAGACATTGTGTTGTGTTCGATGCAACATCACTTGTGTTTCGACACTTGGACTCTTTCAATAATGCAGCACTACACCAAGTATTCACACACATGTAAGCCAACAGCTCAATGTGGTAGAGCAGCACATGATGTAGTGTAGTGTATGAGTCAGCAGCTGCCACTGCTTAAAAGGGATATACTTCCAGTATTTGCTCTAATCTAGCGCTAATGTTAGCTAGGCCTGGGTTTAAGGTTAGGGGTTGGGTAACATGCTAGCTAAGTAGTAAGTAGTTGCAAAGTTACTAATTAGCTAAAATGCTAAAGTTCTCCATGATGTGATTCGAACACTCAACATTTGGGTTGCTGGACCTTTATACGCTAGGGATGGGAATTGCCAGAGACCTCAGGATATGATATTATCACGATACTTAGGTGCTGATACGACATGTATTGCAATTCTCACGATTCTATATGTATTGCGAAGCGATACTGAGATTTCATAGCAATTCGATGTTCCAAACATATATTCGTCACCATGCCTGCTGCTGAGAGACAAGAGGGGAAAAAGTTGTTTTGATGAGTCATGGAAATAAAAGTGGTAAAAACATGTTGGCTCACCACATAAAGCAGATGGAGAACAAGTTATAGAAGGACAATTACTGGAGTTTCGGCGCAGGTACAGACAGCTAGCACAAATATAATATTCCAATATTGTCAAAAATAATATTAATATACAGTATATTGTCAAAAATAGTATCCTGACATGTAACTATTGATTTCACCCATTAGTACTATACATGGCTTCTTGCATTTCTTAATAGACAAGCTAAAAAGCCAGGCCAAATCAGTGAGTTCAGCCCCTCTTTAACATGGGCACCCAGATTATTGTACCACTGACTAGCTAAAACAGCCAGGGAATTTCTGCCCAGGAGCAAGCAGGCAAGCAGGCGGCCAGGCAGACGTTTCAGAGTAAACCCTTTCCAACCTATAAGGGAAGCTACACTGTACAATACTCTTTCAGCATGTTGGTATACAGACAGACAGAAGGCCAGACAGGACAGCCAGCCAGCCAGAGGAAGCAGCAGAAAGTTGAGGGATAAAACAGGTCATGATATTCAGGGGTGTGTGTAAATATAACAATAGATATAACAATAGAGAAGAAGGGTGAAAAGGGGTAAGTGCTCCATCCTGGCTGTCCTTGAGAGAATGCCAAGAGTGTGCAAAGCTGCCATCATGGCAAAGGGTGGCTACTTTAAAGAATACAAAATATATTTTGATTTGTTTAACACCTTTTTGGTTACTACATGATGACAAATTACCATGAATTCAGCTCAAATGTATTAGTTTAGGAAATCTGTTGCCGAGTATTCCCACAATGTGATCATCTCAATGTAATCAAGGAATGAAATTATTTTTATTTTCAAATACAACTCATTGGGATTAGTTGTGGTTAATTTGCACTGCACAAATTATAATAATTATTTTCCAGCCCCCCAACCATCCAGCCTCTGCTGAATTTAGTTGCCTACCCCTGCTATACAGTCGCTCTCTGTGCCCCAGAGTAGAGAACAAGAAGTCACTTATTATTGTGGAAAAGCAAGCGAGTCTGAGGACAATGAAAGTCCTCAGTGCCAATAGAGCTGCATGGTCAAGGTCACTCATGCTCTGATGAATGAGTGGATTCAGTAGATTTACAAACAAGAGCAACGAATGAAGAGAAATTAACAAATGATTGGGAAAGAAGTCTAGTGTCCTGGAAGATAACACATTGGTAGTAGGGATGCATGATATATCGGTGAGAATATCAGAATCTGACAATATTAGCCAAAAATGACGACATTGACAACGGCCCGATGTCTAGTTTAACGCCGATGTCGAAAACCGATGTCAAAGCTGAAGTGTATACCTATATAACGTAGGTAGGTAACGTAATGACCCCACAAAAAATACAGCGCTACATGTGCAACACAGCATTCCTAACCTGGCCCACAATGTCTGCTGTGTGGATTTATTTTGACGTTTCAAAGGAAGATAACAGAAAGGCCATATGCAACGTTTGTGCTGCTATTATTTCCAGAGGACGGGAGAAAGTGAAATCTTTCAATACCACAAACCAAATTACTCATTTGAAAGTGCATCACCCCCAGACGTTCAGCGACTACTTGGAACAAAAGCAGAAAAGAAACTAAGCGCACACTTCCAACAACTAAACAAGTTCAAGTCGAGCAGTCATTTGAAAGAGTAAGAACATTTCAGCGAGACAACTCAAAGGCGAAATCCATTAACACCAAGATAATGGAATTCATTGCCCTTGACAATCAACCATTCTCTGTTGTGGATGATGTTGGCTTTCGCCGACCGGTCGAGCACCTTGAGCCCCAGTACACACTACCAAGTAGGCACTATTTTTCAGATATTGTGCTACCGGAGTTACACAGTATTGTTGAAATGCACATCCACAAGTTACTTGCTATGGGCGTCACTGCTATTAGCTTCACGACTGACATTTGGACCAGCAACGTGAGCCCCATGAACATGCTGAGTCTGACAGCACAGTGGGTCGACAAGGATTTCGTATTGAGGAAAGCAATATTGCATGCTCAAGAATGTGCTGGTTCTCATACCGCTTCTGCCATGTCAATGGCATTTGAGAAAATGTTTGAAACTTGGAAAATCCCAAAGAACAAAGTACACGCTGTGCTACGTGATAATGCACGTAACATGACAAAGGCTTTGGAAGAATGCGTAGTCGCCAGTTTGCCAGGCATGGCACACACGCTTGAACTGGCTGTAAACAAAGATGTTTTGGCCCAACGCAGCATATCTGAGACAGTGGCAACAGGTAAGAAGATAGTGGGTTATGTTAAACTCTCACAGCTAGCATACAGCCACCTGCAAGCAATACAAGCAGCTTGGAGTGAAAACAGAAAGGCTTAAGCAAGACGTTTCCACCAGATGGAACAGTACTTTTTACATGATGGAGAGTCTGCTGGAACAAAAACGAGTGCTTGGCGTGTATGCAGCTGACTATGAGTTACCTGCAACAAGCAGTACAAACCAGTGGACTCTCATTGAAAACATGAACACACTCCTAGCTCCATTTGAACAACTGACTCGAGAAATAAGCTCATCAACTGAGTCTGCAGCAGACATGATACTCTCTGCTCAACAAAAAAACAAAAAAAACTTGCAAAAGTACTCTACTAGACGCTGTGAACAAGTGATTCGGTGGCATTCTCTCTGAGCCTCTTTACTGTGTCGCCACCATGCTTGATGCTAGGAACAATACCCGTTACTTCGATGCAGACAAGAAACAGGGTTTATGTGAAATGTTACAGACACAGATGGAAACGGACACAGTGACACTGCACACCAAAGAGGACCCACGACAGAAGAGGCCACAGACAGGCAGGGCTGAAACTTCACTGCTTGACATGTATTAGGAAATCCAGGTTGAGAATGAAACGACTGACCAAATTAACAAAACAGCACAGCAAGTAAGTGAAAATAGGTTTTGATTATGTTTTACTGGTAATGGGGACATGTGCAAATGCCAACAAAATAACTTTTTGGCCAGTGTGTGTGAGAGTGACACTTACTTACATTTTCTGTTACTACATCGGCCAACATTTGACAATGTTGATCTATGACTAATGAACGTTTGGAATGCAAGAATAATAGAGGACCCCCCCTTCCCATTATTTGCAGAAGCTACTATTCCCCTCCACTTGGATACTGGAGAAGTAACAAGCACCGTTTCCCCATCCTAGCTAAAGCTGTGCGCAAGTATCTTGGTGCTCCCTGTACTAGTGTGGCCAGTGAGCACCTTTTCAGTGCAGCTTCACACATTGTAGACAAAAAAAGACACAGACTCTCGTGACAAAGCCGAGCTGGTCCTCTTTGTGAAGAAAAAACGCCACCAAATGTTAAAGTTGTAAATGGGCAGTCATATTTTAACCCAGCCATCTACAGTCACTGGAAAAATGTTTACTAAACCCAATGGCTTTTCTGTTGTTCATTCATGGCTGGTATAGGTCAAGATTTTTTATTTAATTTAAAACAAAGTAGTTTGTTTTTTTATTTCCTAAATGAAAGATGTGTTGTAAATTTGCTCTCATTTTACTAGTCAAGTCAGTTGAGCACATTTTAAAAGTAGGTTGGCATGCTTGTGTTGTGTGTGTATTATCTTACAGCGGGAATCTCAAATCAATCATTACCGATCAATCGGTAATGATTGCTGGCCGTTTATCAGGGTTCCATACTTATCCATTCCATCCTTATCCAACGTGTGTCCAACACCATAAACCCCCACTCTTCCCAACAAAGATGTAGGTAGATCCATTCTCACATGCTTGTTTCCTTCTCTCATCACGTGACACCTTGGAACAACAGCTTCAACATCAGGCTACAATAACAAGTGTCCTCAGTTCTCCAGCCCAAAACATGCCCCTAGAGTGTCCAGATAAATGTTACTCCTAGGCAAAGGCCTAGGGTCAGCTTTCACTGCCTTAATCCAAGGCTTTGGGGGCTATTAGAAATACTGTTCCTAGAGTCTAGACAAGAGATTGGGGGTAAAGTCTAGCCAACCTATCTATCTATGAGGGGGAAATTACCTACACTAGAAATGTATGCCCAAAAGGCCCCTAGCATCTATCCCCTTGGAACTTGTCTATATAGAATCTCATAAATAGTGAGAGAGTGAGAACCAACAGACAAGGGGCCAGTCTATGGTCCTCCATTTTACAGCCCTGCTACATTAGATCCATCGGAGCACGGCATTGCCATCAGTCATTTAGGGAATGATTCCTTTGAAATCAATGAAAGCTGCTTTGTGTCACATCCAATGGCAGCTTCAAAGTGCAAGAATTGCTGAGGTTCAATTCTCTATGCCTGACGCGCACATTCATTCTATCTTGTGAATGGAAATAAATGAGAAAATAGTTGATTTTGGTTGGTTTCTGGTGTAGCAGGTAGAACTTCACATTGACACAATACTGATGGCAATGTGTGTAGTGCGGGCCCTCAGTGTCCAGTCTGGAATGTCAAGTCACGAGCTCTGCTGGTGGGCTACTGTGTAGAAACCTAGCGGTGCCAAAATCCTATTGTCTTCCCTCGAAAGCCTATGTAAAATATTTTTTTTTCTGTATGGCGTTTTGAGCTCTAAAATCGGATGAGGCTTGCGCCCTCATGCACGCTCTTTGTGCATAACTCAGGCTGGATGAAAACGACTACATCAACCATGATCCTTTGCTAGTTACAGCCACTTTCAATATGATCCTTAGCAATTTTTTGGTGCCATTCAGCCTCAAATCCATAATATGGCACGCTTCAAATTCAAATACTTCCAGCTTCATGTGCCATCGGGACATTTCCATAGGAATATGTGGATGACGTCAGCGCTACTATCTTCTGGTTTTAATGTCTATGGTGTAGTGTAGCTGGCTTGTTAGCTAAGGTCTTCTGTGACACGCTGGTTGCGTTCCAGCCCATCTTTACACAGTTGGACTGTGCATATCATAAGACTGCTATATCATTAATGTGGTTCTTGAGATGTTAAAACACTACTCCAGGCATTGTGAGAATTTGCACAGTGCGACGGGCTGGAACGCGACCAGTATCTTACTCTTCCCTGGAGCTGAGCCAGTCAAGCAGCCAGCCAGTAAGAGAAGACACTGATATGATCGTGGGACTGTCACTGTGAGAGCAAGTATAATATATATATATATATAAATAATGGGACAATCCTCTGTTTAAATGCTCCAGTAGTTTAATTAGAAGCGTTTTTTTTGTTTTTAACCACAGAGAAGGCCTGACGAAGACCCTTCGCGGTCAAATCTTTGCTAGTAAGTAAAACCACGGGAGAATTTAGCCCTTAGATTAAACCGTGAGCAGGTGTTTTATTTTTTAAATTTTTTATTTAAATCAACCCTTTTTTGCACTACTTTCGAACTAGCAGCAGTGTTTCCCTAGCCTAGCTCTGTTTTAAATGGTGAATGTGAGGAACAGATAGTGTTTTTACGGAGCAGAAAACCGTTTGTGGCAGAGATGGTAGGAATGATAACAGCAACAGAGACAGGAATGGCATGGTGTGGTGTGCTTACAAAGATCACCAACTGTCATGCAATACTCAGCACAGAGCCTACACAGCAGGGCGCAGTGCTACTAGTGTAGCCAAAGCCTTGTTTCCCCACACTACCCACTGTGTATGTTTGTGTGTGTGTATGGTGTTTGTACTTGACAGAAAGGGCAACTTCCCATGCTTGAGCCTGTGTGTGTACACTAAGTTCATCAGCGGGTTCTAAAGCGTAAGTTTCCTAAACAAAGCAGACCACTACAGGCAAGCGATTATCCCTTCAGCCCCCCTCCCTCCTCTACCGCTGTACTCCTGTTGGCCCTTCACAGGTCTGTGGTATCTTGCTTGGGGTGTTACACATTTAGGGCCGTAATACAGGCCAAACTACAACACAAGTCCAGACAAAATCAAGGCAGTGTGGACTGTGGAGATATGGTGTCTGTTAGGCTACACAAGTAGCCTACGAGACAGAGTCTGGTTAGAATGAACGTTGAGTGACTTCTCTGACCACAACTGGCCACACATTCTCTGCCTCCAATCTCACTGCAGTCAACTGCCAAATAGGCTAATAAGCTAAAAGAAAACTGCCATATACACACACATATATATAAGTATTTGAGTGTCATGTCACGCGTATAATAGGATTAAATATATGACGCACAAGCCTAGATGAAGGAGTAGGTGGTTATTAGGCTATTAACTACTGGTGAGTTAGCCACTGCACGTCTCCAATCTGAGCTCAGAAAACAGTAAGCCATAATCAGGGTCATATTCATCAGGCACCGAACTGAAACAGGAAGGGACTACCAGAATGTATCCAATAAGAAACACTTTACAGAAGCACAAGAGTAAAAGATACAAAAACAACAGAGGTCACTTAGACAGGCAGTGGTAATTATTCTCAACAAGAACCGTAACCACAGACACACAGACATGAATAAAGGCAGACATGAACATAGTACACAAACACACATGTACATGCACCGCATGAATTCAGACAAGAATAAACAGTACAATGACAGACATAAAATGTCTGCTGCCTGCAAATGAATACAATAAGCCTCAGCCTGTTTCCCTGATGAATCTAATTTAGGCAGTACAGTGCTCTGCTCATACAGAATGGTGTTTATACAGTGCTCTGCTCATACAGAATGTTGAGTGCAGAGTCCAGCTATCCTCTTGACCTGATAGAGAGAGAGCAGTGACCAAATACAACACCTTTACAAGGAATTAGAATATATTCTCAGAGCGGCACGTGCATGCATTCACACACATGCATATATGTGTATGGGCGCACACATTCAAACACATACAGATAAACGCACACACACCTAGGCAGAATCTCACAAACAAGTTGTCATGAACAGGCTTAGGTCGATGTTCTCACAAACATTTTGAAAACCACTACATGAAGAGACTACACTTCCGAAAACCACTACATGAAGAGACTACACTTCCAAAAACCACTACATGAAGAGACTACACTTCCGAAAACCAATACACGAGTGATACTTCGTCCCAATGTGTTGTGCAACTCTAGCCAACTGGCAGGAGTCTGGAAAGACAAATTGTGTAATCATTGTGTGGAGAACTGACCCCGCAAGAGCCACAGAGCCATCATTCACTCTCTGTTCTAGCCCTGACCATCTCTAATCAGTAGGCTAATCCAACGGAAGAAACCTCAGCAGCACTGATGTGAAATGATTCAATTATGTGTACTGCAGTCAGAGGGAGTACTGATGTGGGGGGGGGGTTAGAGTACTGATGTGGGGGAGTAGGAAAGGGGCGGTGCCGTTTTAGAGTGCTGATGTGGGGGAGTAGGAAAGGGGCGGTGCCGTTTTAGAGTGCTGATGTGGGGGGAGTAGGAAAGGGGCGGTGCCGTTTTAGAGTGCTGATGTGGGGGGAGTAGGAAAGGGGCGGTGCCGTTTTAGAGTGCTGATGTGGGGGGAGTAGGAAAGGAGCGGTGCCGTTTTAGAGTGCTGATGTGGGGGGAGTAGGAAAGGGGCGGTGCCGTTTTAGAGTGCTGATGTGGGGGGAGTAGGAAAGGGCCGCTTCCATTTTAGAGTGCTGATATGGTGGACAAAACTAGACCATATTTCACACACTTGCATGATCATAATTCAAAAAGACAATGTTTATCATTGAGGAATGCAAGCTCAATAACAATTATTTTGGATCTATATGCCATAAATGTATTTGGCATGCTTACTTCATAACAAAGAAATGCTCTAGGGACCACTGGTCTGGACCCATTTTGCGCACATATTTTCCAGCAGACTGGAAGAGAGCAAGCTGACCCTTTCCAGAGCTTTTTAATTAAAAGTCAGTGTCCTTGAATTTGACTTTGTTGGTGTTGATACATGAGAGGATGGTTGCCAGCAAATATTTTCAAGGTAGCCATTTGTCCTGCGGTCTGAATTGGACCCAGCCCAGGGACTGTGTCAGTAAACATGACAGTGCTGGTGCAAGCAGCAGCAATGCGTAGAACTGAGGACTGCAGCAGTGATCACCTCCAAATGGAGGTGTTCATTGCAGAGCTATGTTGCTGCAATCCACACCAGTTCCATAGATTGCAGGTATATTCAATCATCTCCATCCAACAGGGGCATTGGGTTTTGTAGTTGATCCGTGCTGAAGAATGTTAGGGGATCAGTGTAACAGTGTGCACTGTATTACAGGTACTGTACTGTAACGTTATAACGCTACTGAACAAGCTAGCTATTTGGTTGGAATTGTAGAATTGTATTGCAAGAGAGTTTTCTATCTAGGTAATGTTGGCAAAATAAGGTAGAGAATAAGAATTATGAACCATACATCTAATGTAACGTCTAGTATGGCTCGCTGAGTTACATTAGGTCAAGCAATACTTGTAAAATACGCTAAATAGCTCAAACGCTTGACATTCAATGTCTAAAAAAAAAAACTGTTCATTCACTGTCACACACTGCAAACCCCATTAGATGCAACCCCCCCCCCCCCCCCCCCCAGCAATATTAGCAGACTGTCGGCTAACCGCTAACATTAGGAGTTCATGCTACGTTATTTGTTATACTCACTAGCTGCTTTATCTGGCTAGCCAGATAAGCTGACATGACTTAGTAATGATTACTAGCTGTGTGCGTTATAAAAACGGAGCTCTATCAAGAGTATCCCTCTCTTGGCAGTTAGCTAGCTAACGCGAGCTAGCCGTTTACCTCATACTGGATGTATTGTTTTCTCCATTCAGGGGTGATGTGCGCCGAAAGGTGCTCCGTGAATTTCATCCTTCCTCAGTGGTTCCCCTCTGGGGTTTCGACGTTGAAATACTTGCTGTCAGATGACTTTCTTTGCGATGGAGGATATCATACAGCTAGCCAGCCAGCTAAAATAAAACCAGCGAGTCCGGTTTGATAGAGAATCACCACTTAGCAATGTTTGTCATCCAGATTATGACTGTGCTGCTCGGTCGAAGATCCCCTTTTCTCCGTTTCACATTATGGTCGGAGAACCTGAGTGACAGCCACGAAACATTACTTCAAGAAAATGCTCCTCTCCGCCTTTATCTTAACTAGCTACGTTGTCACTATAATAACATGTTTTTTCGCCTTTGATTATTACTTGGACTACATTGTTTCTGAGGTAACAGCCCCTAGCCTCTTGTGCTGTGAGGTCGTTGAGTCGCCATCGTTGGGCAGAAAGTGACGTGGTTGTGGCGTCACTCTTCATAGAAAACACAACAGCAAGTGGATTTTAAATTCTCACCGCCCCCTTCATTTGGAAAACGGCAAGAGCATGTGCCTTCCCCACAATTTCTACTCTAAACCACTGGTTTCACAAACTAAAGTCCAAACCCTTGCCAGACGGTTAGACCTATCATACATTTGCGTTGTGGACATCAGTGTCTCCTAGAGCAGTGTATATTTATCAACAGACTATGAGTCAGAGCTTGATTGGCCCCAAGAAGGTCTGGCACCAAGATGAACAGAGCTTAGACTATTCATTGGTTTTGCAACCAACATAAAAAGGCACAAATCGGTATGTGATGTAGTCACTAGATGGCCATGTTAAAATAAGGACCAATGTAGTGATTGAGGGGAAAGAGTCAGAGTAGGACTTGAACCAAAAATCCTGCACAGGGCAAATGCACTACCACCTGTGCTAATAAGGTACAGAGAAGGCTATGCTCAGTACTTGATTTGGGCAGGAGCTCACAAGAGCCAAGGAGGCCGACAGGCACCTCAGATGTTCTACTATTTGAGCTACTGAAAAAAAAGAAGATTTAATGTGTCGCTCAGTTAAGTATAGAGTCAAGTCATCATGGAATTTTGTTAAATATATATATTTTTAAATGTAACCTTTATTTAACTAGGCAAGTCAGTTAAGAACAACCTCTGCCAAAAGAGGTTGCTCAGGCAGGTTTAACTTCAAATAAATAGATGTGCCTCCTCCTCTTTCTAAAAATGTAATTTAACTGTATACAAGAATATTCATATGTATGAATAGTGTGTAAATTGTATTTTTGTTGTCTTTTGATGTCTTTCCAATATATAACTCTTATTTATTTATTTTATTATAATTTGTTTAATGTTTAATTTATATATACCTTTTTTATTTTTTATTCTATACACTACCAGTCAAAAGTTTGGACACACCTACTCATTCAAAGGGTTTTCTTTATTTTTTTTACTATTTTCTACTTTGTACAATAATAGTGAAGACATCACAACTATGAAATAACACATATGGAATCATGTAGTAACCAAAAAAGTGTTAAACAAATCTAAATATATTCTATATTTGAGATTCTTCAAAGTAGTCACCCATTGCCTTGATGACAGCTTTGCTCACTCTTAGCATTCTCTCAACCAGCTTCATGAGGTAGTCACCTGGAATGCATTTCAATTAACAAGTGTGCCTTGTTAAAAGTTCATTTGTGGAATTTCTTTCCTTCTTAATGCGTTTGAGTCAATCAGTTGTGTTGTGACAAGGTAGGGGTGGTATACAGAAGATGGTCTTTTACCAAATAGGGCTAAGTCCATATTATGGCAAGAACAGCTAAAATAAGCAAAGAGAAATCATTACTTTAAGATTTGAAGCTCAGTCAATCCAAAAGATTTCAAGATTCTTCAAGTGCAATCGCAAAAACCATCAAGCACTATGATGAAACTAGCTCTCATGAGGACCGCCACAGGGAAGGAAAACCCAGAGTTACCTCTGCTGCAGAGGATAAGTTAATTCGAGTTACCAGCCTCAGAAATTACAGCCCAAATAAATGCTTCACAGAGTTCAAGTAACAGACACATCTCAACATCAACTGTTCAGAGGAGACTGTGTGAATCAGGCCTTCATGGTCAAAATGCTGCAAAGGAACCACTACTAAAGAACACCAATATTAAGAAGAGACTTTCTTGGGCCAAGAAACACAAGCAATGGAAGACTATTGGAAATCTGTCCTTTGGTCTGATGAGTCCAAATTTGAGATTTTTAGTTCCAACCACCATGTCTTTGTGAGATGCAGAGTAGGTGAATGGATGATCTCCGCATGTATAGATCCCACCGTGAAGAATGGAGGAGGTGTGATGGTGTGGGGGGTGCTTTGCTGGTGACACTGTCTGTGATTTATTTAGAATTCAAGGCACGCTTAACCAGCATGGCTACCACAGCATTCTGCAGCAATACACTATCCCATCTGGTTTGTGCTTAGTGGGACTATCATTTGCTTTTCAACAGGACGACGACCCAACAAACCTTCAGGCTATGTAAGGGCTATTTGACCAAGAAGGAGAGTGATGGCGTGCTGAATCAGATGACCTGGCCTCCATCCAATTGAGATGGTTTGTGATGAGTTGGACCGCAGAGTGAAAGAAAAGCAGCCAACAATTACTCAGCATATGTGGGAACTGTTTCAACACTTGGCCCCCTTGAACTTTGCGACCTTTTGCCACATTTCAGGCTTCAAACATAAAGATATAAAACTGTATTTTTTTGTGAAGAATCAACAACAAGTGGGACACAATCATGAAGTGGAACGACATTTATTGGATATTTCAAACTTTTTTAACAAATCAAAAACTGAAAAATTGAGCGTGCAAAATTATTCAGCCCCTTTAATTTCAGTGCAGCAAACTCTCTCCAGAAGTTCAGTGAGGATCTCTGAATGATCCAATGTTGACCTAAATGACTAATGATGATAAATACAATCCACCTGTGTGTAATCAAGTCTCTGTATAAATGCACCTGCACTGTGATAGTCTCAGAGGTCCGTTAAAAGCGCAGAGAGCATCATGAAGAACAAGGAACACACCAGGCAGGTCCGAGATACTGTTGTGAAGAAGTTTAAAGCCGGATTTGGATACAAAAAGATTTCCCAAGCTTTAAACATCCCAAGGAGCACTGTGCAAGCGATAATATTGAAATGGAAGGAGTATCAGACCACTGCAAATCTACCAAGACCTGGCCGTCCCTCTAAACTTTCAGCTCATACAAGGAGAAGACTGATCAGAGATGCAGCAAAGAGGCCCATGATCACTCTGGATGAACTGCAGAGATCTACAGCTGAGGTGGGAGACTCTGTCCATAGGACAACAATCAGTCATATATTGCACAAATCTGGCCTTTATGGAAGAGTGGCAAGAAGAAAGCCATTTCTTAAAGATATCCATAAAAAGTGTCGTTTAAAGTTTGCCACAAGCCACCTGGGAGACACACCAAACATGTGGAAGAAGGTGCTCTGGTCAGATGAAACCAAAATTGAACTTTTTGGCAACAATGCAAAACGTTATGTTTGGCGTAAAAGCAACAGAGCTGAACACACCATCCCCACTGTCAAACATGGTGGTGGCAGCATCATGGTTTGGGCCTGCTTTTCTTCAGCAGGGACAGGGAAGATGGTTAAAATTGATGGGAAGATGGATGGAGCCAAATACAGGACCATTCTGGAAGAAAACCTGATGGAGTCTGCAAAAGACCTGAGACTGGGACGGAGATTTGTCTTCCAACAAGACAATGATCCAAAACATAAAGCAAAATCTACAATGGAATGGTTCAAAAATAAACATATCCAGGTGTTAGAATGGCCAAGTCAAAGTCCAGACCTGAATCCAATCGAGAATATGTGGAAAGAACTGAAAACTGCTGTTCACAAATGCTCTCCATCCAACCTCACTGAGCTCGAGCTGTTTTGCAAGGAGGAATGGGAAAAAATGTCAGTCTCTCGATGTGCAAAACTGATAGAGACATACCCCAAGCGACTTACAGCTGTAATCGCAGCAAAAGGTGGCGCTACAAAGTATTAACTTAAGGGGGCTGAATAATTTTGCACGCCCAATTTTTCACTTTTTGATTTGTTAAAAAAGTTTGAAATATCCAATAAATGTCGTTCCACTTCATGATTGTGTCCCACTTGTTGTTGATTCTTCACAAAAAAATACAGTTTTATATCTTTCTGTTTGAAGCCTGAAATGTGGCAAAAGGTCGCAAAGTTCAAGGGGGCCGAATACTTTCGCAAGGCACTGTAAATGTTTTGTCATACCCGTGGTATACGGTCTGATATACCACAGCTTTCAGCCAATCAGCATTCAGGGCTCGTACCACCCAGTTTATCATTTCAAATAACTGCCCTTTTTCTAGCCCGCAAATCGATTTTGAGAAACAAATCATTCATAAAATAATCTTTGCAGCCCTCTGTTGAAAGTGCAGTTAATTTTCTTGTGTTTTATATGTATTTCCACACTATGAGATAGGAACAATACTGTAAAATTGTGAAAATGATGATATTTCCCTTTTAGTGTAAGAGCTGTTTGAAAAGACCACCTGAATTTTCAGCCTGTTTTGGTGGGATAGGGTTTTGGCCTGCCTGGTGACATCGCCAGGTGGTAAATTAGTTAATAGAAAAATAAGAAAGAGTGTTCCAAACCTCTTTGCCAATAACAGCTAGTTTTCAGTTTTTCCCACTCAAACCACTCCCAGACAATCATAGCTAAATTCTTGCTTGAGAAATTGCTCTTTGCTAAGAAGCTATTTTTGTTTCTTTTTTACTATTTTAATTGAAACAATCACAGCAAGGTACTTAATTGTTACCCAAAAATGATTTGATCTTGAGATGAAAACGGCTGCATTGGACCTTTATTAACCCCTGGGTGTGGGCCAGTGTCCTGAGAAGGTTTGTTTACATCTTACACTAACACCGGGTCAGGCCTGTTTTCTGTCTTCCAGCACATACAAAATCTAAATTCAACCCCAGGTCATACTCCATGCTACATTGTTTCATTGACTGAGTTGCAGTAATCTCCAGTCTTTACTGTTTCAGCCTGAACAACATGAATTAGACTGTAACTCTTATTTGTCAACCCATTTACATACTTCTTTGGCATGACAATGAACACAGAGAGGGCTTGGTTAAAGCACACAGACGAAACCAGCAGGCTTTTTGAGAGGCTCTTTAATCTGTCATATTTACCATTGAAATATCCAAATAACTCATTATATAAGTAACCTGAACACAAAACAGGAACTTCAAGTTTTTCTTGTGACAACAGCGCCCTCAAGTGTGAATATCAGATAAAGGCCTAGAGCATAATTTCTCCAAACGGTGCCAATAGGTACAGGCAGCTACCATCATGGTGACTTGGTTATATAGTTTATTACAACAAGGTCTGGTGTTTGAATGAAAGTGAATAATGGGATGAAATAACGTATCATTGAAGTATATGGCACTGGTTGTATCATGTATTGAAAGTAGATTTTAATGGGAAATTATGCCTGTCTTCCTGGGCTCGGCTCTGGCTGCAAGCAAAGGAGATTACTACATGTCTAAATGACGAAAAAAAGACAAGTTCGGTGCGGGCAGCGTCATTCTCTGTAATTCTCTTAAATCATACTTTTTTGGTAAATGTTTAGATTTCCTTGTAAGGATTCAAAGTGCTGTTATCAATAGGACATCTAGTACTGACTCCCTAAGAGGTTGGTTTGCATGCTAACCCTATATGAAAGAGTGACAAGATCTCACAAAGCTACAGTGCCTTCAGAAAGTATTCACACCCCTTGACTTTTTCCACATTTTGTAGTGTTACAGTCTGAATTTAAAATAGTTTGAATTGGGATTTTGTGTCACTGGCTCGAAACTCAAAACCCCATAATGTCAAAGTGGAATTAGGTTTTTAGACATTTTTACAAGGTGAAATATCTTGAGTCAATAAGAATTCAACCTGTTTGTTATGGCAAGCATAAATACGTTCAGGAATAAACATTTGCTTAACTAGTCACATAATATGGTGCATAGACTGTGTGAAATAATAGTGTTTAACATTATTTTTGAATGACTGCCTCATCTCTGCACCCCACACATACAAGTATTTGTAAAGTCCCTCAGTCAAGCATTGAATTTCAAACACATATTCCACCACAAAGACCATGGGGGTTTTCCAATGCCTTGCAAAGAAAGGCACCTATTGGTAGATGGGTAAAAATAAAATAAAAAGCAGACACTGAATATCCCTTTGAGCATGGTGAAGTTATTAATTACACTTTGGATGGTGTATCAATACACCCAGTTGCCGGAGAGTAAGGAAACCGATCAGGGATTTCACCATGAGGCCAATGTTGACTTCAAAGGAAACAGAACGGAAAACAGGCAAAATCCTAGAGGAAAACCTGGTTCAGTCTGCTTTCCAACAGACACTGGGAGACAAATTTATCTTTCAGCAGGACAATAACCTAAAACACAAGACTAAATATACACTGGAGTTGCTTACCAAGATGACATTGAATATTCCTGACTTGAAAATGACTTTCTAGCTATGATCAACAACTAACTTGACAGAGCTTGAAGAATAAAAAAAATTACAATATGCAAATATTTGTACAATCCAGGTGTGCATAGCTCTTAGGGACTTCTCCAGAGAGACTCTCATCTGTAATCGCTGCCAAAGGTGATTCTAACATGCATTGACTCAGGGTATATATCCTGTTGGCCATGAAAATGAGTGAATATGCTGCAGAAGTCAGCTCCACTCCTGTTGTGTAAAACTGGTACTGTTATATAACTGTTTAGCAATGGTGCTGCATGTAATAATGTGGGTGCTTACTAATCCTATTTCACACATGTGTTATACTCATGTTGAATTGAAATGTGTTTTTCTGCAGTTGGTCATGGTTTTCTGTTATCAACAGCAACTCTGGAGCAATTAGAGTTAAGTGCTTTGCGCAAGGGCACATCAACAGATTTTTCACCTTGACATCTCGGGATTCGAACTGCCAACCTTCTGTTTACTGACCCAACGCTCTAACCGCTAGGCTACCTGCCTGCCTGCCTTCAATGTGTGTGTGCGTGTGTGTGTGCGTGCGTGCGCATGTGCGTGCGTGCATGTGTGTCTGTGAATACTGTGGAAAGTATTCAGACCCCTTTACCTTTTTAAACATTTTGATAGCTTACTAGCTAGCTTATTCTAAAATGTATTAAATTGTTGTTGTTTTCTCATCAATCTACACACAATAATGACAAAGAAAGCAAAAACAGGACTTTAGAAATTGTTGCTAATATATAAAAAATACAAAACTGAAATATCACATTTAAATAAGTATTCAGACCCTTTACTCAGTGCTTTGTTGAAGCACCTTTGGCAGCAATTACAGCCTTGAGTCTTCTTGGGCATGAAGCTACAAGCTTGGCACACTTGTATTTGGGGAGTTTCTTCCATTCTTCTCTGTAGATCCTCTCAAGCTCTGTCAGGTTGGATGGGGAACGTTGCTGCACAGCTATTTTCGGGTCTCTCCAGAGATGTTCAATCGGGTTCAAGTCCGGGATCTGGCTGGGCCACTCAAAAACATTCAGAGACATGTCCCGAAGCCACTCCTGTGCTGTCTTGGCTGTGTGGTTAAGGTCATTATCCTGTTGTAAGGTGAACCTTCGCCCCAATCTGAGGTCCTGAGCACTCTGGAGCAGGTTTTCATCAAGGATCTCTCTGTACTTTGCTCCGTTCATCTTTGCCTTGATTCTGACTAGTCTCCCAGTCCCTGCCGCTGAAAAACATCCCCACAGCATGGTGCTGCCACCCCCATGCTTCACTGTAGGAATGGTGTCAGGTTTCCTCCAAAAGTGACGCTTGGCATTCAGGCCAAAGAGTTCAGTCTTGGTTTCATCAGACCAGAGAATCTTGTTTCTCTTACTGAGGAGTGGCTTCTGTCTGGCCACTCTACCATAAAGGCCTGATTGATGGAGTACTGCAGAGATGGTTGTCCTTCTGGATGGTTCTCCCATCTCCACAGACGAACTCTAGAGCTCTGTCAAAGTGACCATCAGGTTCTTGGTCCCCTCCCCGACAAAGGCCCTTCTCCCCCGATTGCTCAGTTTGGCGGGCAGCCAGCTCTAGGAAGAGTCTTGGTGGTTCCAAACCTCTTCTATTTAAGAATGATGGAGGCCACTGTGGTCTTTGGGACCTTTAATGCTGCAGAAATGTTTTGGTACCCTTTCCAAGACGTGTGCCTAGACATAATCTTGTCTCTAAGCTCTACGGACAATTCTTTCGACCTCATGGTTTTGTTTTTGCTCTTACATGCACTGTCATTTGTGGGACCTTATACAGACAGGTGTGTGACTTTCCAAATAATGTCCAATCAATTTAATTTACCATAGGTGGACTCCAATCAAGTTGTAGAAACATCTCAAGGATGATCAATGGAAACAGGATGCACCTAAGCTCAATTTCGAGTCTCATAGCAAAGGGTCTGAACCAAAGGTCTCATAGCAAAGGGTCTGAATACTTATGTCAATAAGGCATCTTTTTTTTTTTTTTTTACATTTCCAAAAATGTTTAAAAAAAGATTTTCCCTTGTCATTATGGGGTATTGTGTGTAGATTAAAAATATATATTTTAGAATAAGCCTGTAATGTAACAAAATGTGGAAAAAGTCAAGGGGTCTGAATACTTTCCGAAGGCACTGTATATTTGTGTGTGTGAGAGAGAGAGAGAGAGAGAGAGAGAGAGAGAGAGAGAGAGAGATCTTAAATACCGCAACACAACTTTTTTTCAATAAATATTTATTAGGCATGAGGTTAAACAACTGTGATTCTCAAAAAACAGTGGGCCTAACACACCAGGACAGCATTTGAGATTACTCTTGCCTTTCAATTACAAAAGAGTTGAGTTTGTTTTGTTTTGATGTAAACATCCACCCAGAGTCGCTCTACGCAGCCAAAGGGAGACTTGCTAACACCATGATGACGACACTATGGCCGCTCATTCCGCTGCTGGTCAAGTTCAGCACCACGCGTCGTGGACAGCTCCTCTGTGCCACACCAAATAACTTTGGCGTGAAATCACAAATCGTACGTCCCTCTGCAACGACAACGAACCAGAGTGAAATCTCCATGGGCAATTATATTTATTATGATGAACCAAACGACATTAATTTGGCTACAGATGCAATGCTATTAAATACAGCAACAACAAAACAACATCGCGCAAAATAATGGATTATCCACGTCCATTTGGTGCTGTATGGGCTCGGCTCTTGGCATTCACCGCGTGCCTTAATTGAATGACTTTAAATCAAGGTCCGCCGTGAACACGAGGAGCCGGAGTCTAAATCATGGACAGAGAGAAAAAGGCGTCGTCGGTCTCGATAGGCAAGCCTATCTATAATATTCCATATAACCTATTTTCCATATAAGGTGTTACAGCCAATTAGGGCGATCAAACGGTCAAGAAGAATTCCATTGTCTATTCCTGAAACCTCCGTCTCCAATTCGAATTAGGATCATGTTTTGCTCCTGAAAAATAATTAATTCAGCCTAGACTATCCATAAGGAAAGGACCAATACGCATACGAGATAATCCACGGCAGCCATTATAAGAGAATCAAATTGGTCAGGCAAGGCCTTGCATTTTAGTCCTTGCTCTGATTTTGGAGGTTGTACAACAATGAAAACGCCTAACGGTGAAAAGCGGCAGCACATTTGATGTCCTTGCGCACCTGTAATGCAACATAAGCAAAATTGTTAACCACCATAAAATGATGATTACAATAACCCCATAAAAAGACCAAGTAAAGGCCGTTATTCCTCAATCATTCATTCAGAGATGGGAAGGGGGATCATCTAGGCCAAACCACAACAACAAACACCATAGCCTACAACACCACTAATCCGATATCGAATGCAAATATTTCACAATTCTGCAACGCCCTAATACACAGAAAAACCCAAAGAAAACAAATACACCAATTACCTACAGGAGTACAAATCTAACCCGTGTTTTGTTGAAGGGTAACAATGCTAGGCTGTATAAAATAATGTACAAATGCTGTCAAATACCGACCGTGCACAGGTTGTCTATTCTGGAAAGAGAAATAACATCATTTTATTCAAACGCAACCCACAAAAATAAAACTGCATCGGTTTTTAACTGCATATAGGCTATTCTTGTCCATGGCGCATTCTTTCCTCAGGAATGATCCCCAGTCACATAGCTCTTATCACGTCTGAGTTCCTTTTCAGAATTCAAGGAATTCTAATTCCATTGCGGAATTTAAAAAATGTAAATCTGATCTAATAGGCTCCGTCCTCGTTCAGCATTCTTCTTCGGTGATTTGTTTTACTATATTATGTTGGACCAGACGATAGAATAAGGTGGCAATTTCAGCATCCTTTCAGCGCGAGAGGATTACGCGCAGGGCCGGTGACGTCACTATGCAGCCAGACGCTCCAAAATCCCTCTCGTCCTCATCCTGTGCCCTTGAGACTGTTGCACTTGCAATTTTACCAGGCTTTTCTCAAATAGCTATTTGCAAATACGTCCATCTATATTTCTTTGCACAAGTCAGCAATATTTTCATACGCAGAGTGTGAACATTTGTGTCTATGCTTGGCTTGCACATAACTGCGCATGATGACACATGAAAAAACACCACGAATCAATTACGTAGGCCTAATTCCACTAGGCCTACTCTCGACAAATACCCATCCAGCACACACTTTGGGGCCGTTTGCATTAGGCTTATCAGAAATTGTACAAACCCTTAACAGGATATATATAGGAGCCATTCAAATAAACTGAGTGCATAATTCAGTGACGGACGTACAGATCTCAGTTTGCCACTAGAGAGCAGTATAACCGCACAAAGCACGTTGATACAAAGTTCACAGAAATCCAGCCACACTGAGAAGGAAGGTTAGATTTGTATTGATTAGGATGGACTGATTAGCTCGGTGTTTGTAATTGCCTTTGGCCAGCCATGGATGTGCTCGTGTCCACTCTAAACACATGATTTGTTTCTCTTCAGATTCTGCAAGTTATGCCATAATGAACCTGTCACAATATTCTGTACATTGTGAACTTGATGTTCAACAGAATATATGGCCATATAACATAGTGAAACATACTTGCTATGGACAGAGAGAGACATGCCCCTGATATTCTGCTTATCCTCTTCCTTGCACTTTCAGTTACTAGTTCCCTATGATGGAACCACATCATCTGTTCGGCGTTAAGCCTGCATCAAACCATGTGCCTCTTTGTGGACAGCAGGCTACACCACATCCAAGTCTAGCTGGACAGTATAGAGAGATTGAATGGGTGGCCTTCTAATTAAACCGCTGCAGCCTGGTCTCATAGACTAGATGTAACATAGTAAATGTTAAAACAGGACACTCATATAAGTATGATATGTTGTTACCTTTGGTATGGTTAAATAAGACAGAAGCTTACTTAAAGCTGCAATATGTAACTTTTTCGGTGACCACATTCACATAGAAATTAGTGTTATAGATCTGTCATTCTCATTGAATGCAAGTTTAAGAAGCGCTATACAAAGCATTCGAAAAGTATTCAGACCCGTTGACTTTTTCCACATTTTGTTGTTACGCTACAGCCGTACTCTGAAATTGATGAAAACGTTTTTTCCCCTCATCAATCTACACAAAATACCCCATAATGGCAAAGCATAAACCGTTTTTAATGGTCTATCACATTGGATGTTCTTTCTATTTGCTGTTCAGTCATATGGTTTATCACATTGGATGTTTTTTCTATTTGCTGTTCAGTCATATGGTCTATCACATTAGATGTTCTTTTATTTTTTTCTTGAAGGTGGATTTACTTATTGTCTGACAAATATGGATTGGTAAAAAGTTCCATTCAGCTTTGGCTCTATATGAAACTATAGATTTTAGGCGATTTGTCCATGGCTTGAGTTGTTTTAGCTGCCCTGAATTTGCCTGTCTGTTTTGGTGGTTATGCGTGTTGCTAGTATGTACTAATTGGACTGAAAAATACTGTTGTTTTTAAAAAATATATAACATTCCTAAAGAAAATCTGAAGACTAGAAGACTTTAACGTGAAGCAATGAGAGATTCTGATGCATTTGGATAATATTCATACGGTTAGAGCAATGAAGAGCTAACCTACCAGCCCTGTTAGGAGCAATGAAGAGCTAACCTACCAGCCCTGTTAGGAGCAATGAAGAGCTAACCTACCAGCCCTGTTAGGAGCAATGAAGAGCTAACCTACCAGCCCTGTTAGGAGCAATGAAGAGCTAATCTACCAGCCCTGTTAGGAGCAATGAAGAGCTAATCTGGCAGCCCTGTTAGGAGCAATAAAGAGCTAATCTGGCAGCCCTGTTTGGAGCCATATGGAGCTTTTTTTATGTCTTTCTTTGCTGCAGATGACCATATAACTGGACAGTACTCTAAGTGTGATAGGACCATGGATTGACCATATAACTGGACAGTATATATGGTCAATCCCTGGTCCTATCACACTTAGAGTACTGTCTGGTTATATGGTCAATCCCTGGTCCTATCACACTTAGAGTACTGTCCAGTTATATGGTCAATCCCTGGTCCTATCACACTTAGAGTACTGTCCAGTTATATGGTCAATCCCTGGTCCTATCACACTTAGAGTACTGTCCGGTTATATGGTCAATCCCTGGTCCTATCACACTTAGAGTACTGTCCAGTTATATGGTCAATCCCTGGTCCTATCACACTTAGAGTACTGTCCGGTTGGTTATATGGTCAATCCCTGGTCCTATCACACTTAGAGTACTGTCTGGTTATATGGTCAATCCCTATATATATGACAGTTTGGGCCCAATTTGGACATTTTCACTTAGGGGTGTACTCACTTTTGTTGCCAGCGATTTAGACATTAATGGCTGTGTGTTGAGTTATTTTGAGGGGACAGCAAATTTACACTGTTATACAAGCTGTACACTCACTGTAGCAAAGTGTCATTTCTTCAGTGTTGTCACATGAAAAGATATACTCAAATACAGTGCCTTGCGAAAGTATTCGGCCCCCTTGAACTTTGCGACCTTTTGCCACATTTCAGGCTTCAAACATAAAGATATAAAACTGTATTTTTTTGTGAAGAGTCAACAACAAGTGGGACACAATCATGAAGTGGAACGACATTTATTGGATATTTCAAACTTTTTTAACAAATCAAAAAGTGAAAAATTGGGCGTGCAAAATTATTCAGCCCCCTTAAGTTAATACTTTGTAGCCCCACCTTTTGCTGCGATTACAGCTGTAAGTCGCTTGGGGTATGTCTCTATCAGTTTTGCACATCGAGAGACTGACATTTTTTCCCCATTCCTCCTTGCAAAACAGCTCGAGCTCAGTGAGGTTGGATGGAGAGCATTTGTGAACAGCAGTTTTCAGTTCTTTCCACATATTCTCGATTGGATTCAGGTCTGGACTTTGACTTGGCCATTCTAACACCTGGATATGTTTATTTTTGAACCATTCCATTGTAGATTTTGCTTTATGTTTTGGATCATTCTCTTGTTGGAAGACAAATCTCCGTCCCAGTCTCAGGTCTTTTGCAGACTCCATCAGGTTTTCTTCCAGAATGGTCCTGTATTTGGCTCCATCCATCTTCCCATCAATTTTAACCATCTTCCCTGTCCCTGCTGAAGAAAAGCAGGCCCAAACCATGATGCTGCCACCACCATGTTTGACAGTGGGGATGGTGTGTTCAAGGTGATGAGCTGTGTTGCTTTTACGCCAAACATAACGTCTTGCATTGTTGCCAAAAAGTTCAATTTTGGTTTCATCTGACCAGAGCACCTTCTTCCACATGTTTGGTGTGTCTCCCAGGTGGCTTGTGGCAAACTTTAAACAACACTTTTTACGGATATCTTTAAGAAATGGCTTTCTTCTTGCCACTCTTCCATAAAGGCCAGATTTGTGCAATATACGACTGATTGTTGTCCTATGGACAGAGTCTCCCACCTCAGCTGTAGATCTCTGCAGTTCATCCAGAGTGATCATGGGCCTCTTGGCTGCATCTCTGATCAGTCTTCTCCTTGTATGAGCTGAAAGTTTAGAGGGACGGCCAGGTCTTGGTAGATTTGCAGTGGTCTGATACTCCTTCCATTTCAATATTATCGCTTGCACAGTGCTCCTTGGGATGTTTAAAGCTTGGGAAATCTTTTTGTATCCAAATCCGGCTTTAAACTTCTTCACAACAGTATCTCGGACCTGCCTGGTGTGTTCCTTGTTCTTCATGATGCTCTCTGCGCTTTTAACGGACCTCTGAGACTATCACAGTGCAGGTGCATTTATACGGAGACTTGATTACACACAGGTGGATTGTATTTATCATCATTAGTCATTTAGGTCAACATTGGATCATTCAGAGATCCTCACTGAACTTCTGGAGAGAGTTTGCTGCACTGAAAGTAAAGGGGCTGAATAATTTTGCACGCCCAATTTTTCAGTTTTTGATTTGTTAAAAAAGTTTGAAATATCCAATAAATGTCGTTCCACTTCATGATTGTGTCCTTCTTGTTGTTGATTCTTCACAAAAAAATACAGTTTTATATCTTTATGTTTGAAGCCTGAAATGTGGCAAAAGGTCGCAAAGTTCAAGGGGGCCGAATACTTTCGCAAGGCACTGTATTTACAAAAATGTGAGGGGTGTACTCACTTTTGTGATATACTGTAGCATGTTAGCTAACCTTTCCCCTAACCCTAACCCTAATCTTAACCCTTTTAGCTAACTCTTCCCCCAACCTTAACCCTAACCTTAACTCTTTAATCTAACTCCTAACCCTACAAAACATAGACTTTGAGCTGAAGCCATTCTTGTGATTATTGTGATTTTGCTATTCATTGTAAATGTTTGTAGGCCTATGTATCCAAATTGTATCTAATTATGGTATGCTATCCATTCATGTTTTTGTATGTTCTTATATCTGAGAATTAATCCATGATATCAGGCCACACCCGGCCATGATTACAGACACCTGTGTGTGTTCTTTGACAATTTATAAACTGGTGACCCACAGTGTTTGTCATTATACCCTGATGAAGACAGCTTGTCTGTTGAAACGTATGTTATTAGGTTATTCAATTATTGCATCTGAGCTCCTAGAATGTGCGGCGCTCCTTTTCTATTCCAAGTGTTCTACTCCGTTAGCCAGCACCTCCCCTAAACTGGTGTGTGTTTCTTTCGCCTCTACATTTATCTACTTCCCCATACTATTTTTATGTATCTGTGTCTAGTAAGAAGGAAGTTATAGGTCGTTTCGTGAGCCAATGCCAACTAGCTTTAGCACATATGGGTATCTACTAGTGTGCTTACAGATACCCACAGACTTCCAGTCATTGCGCTAGCACTAGTTAGCAACTTCCTTTAAACTGCACGCAGAGACATACAGTAAAAATGGTATCCACGAGTTCATCTGACTCTGGGGAAGTAGATAAAGGGACTCATTGCCAAAAGTGTCATATTAAATGTGGGTGGAAAAGAAATGCATTGCACTATGATGACCACATTGGGGCTGGGGCATCTCCAGCAGTACGATTTGAGTTTGATTTCCAAAAAGTGCTGTAGCTTTCGAATGATATGTCACTTTCTGTTTTCTGCCTGAAATTGAGGGAGTGGGTACCACTTATCCTCCGTGGACCTGGTGCCGGGCCCAAAACTACCGCTCAGAGTTTAACAGGATATGTTCATGTTCCTTTTGGGAGAAAACACAATATGACAAAAGTATTTTTACATGCTGTTTGTGACAACGTGGTTAATGAATCATTGATTAAGGGGATGGTCCTTGGCTACCCTATAACTTCCTCCTACTCATTAAAGGGGTGCACACCTTTTACAATATATATATATATATCACCTTTTTTTAACCAGGTAGGTTAGTTGAGAACAAGTTCTCATTTGCAACCGTCACCTGGCCAAGATAAAGCAAAGCAGTGCGACAAAAAACAACAACACAGAGTTACACATGGGATAAACAAAAGTACAGTCAATAACAATAGAAAAATCTATACACAGTGTGTGAAAATGGAGTAAGGAGGTAAGGCAATAAATATACAATAGTAGCAAAGTAATTACAATTTAGCAAATTAACACTGGAGTGATAGATGTGCCGATGATGATGTGCAAGTAGAAATAATGGTGTGCAAAAGAGCAAAAAAAAGTAAATAAAAACAATATGGGGATGAGGTAGATTGTTGGATGGGCTATTTATAGATGAGCTGTGTACAGCTGCAGCGATCGGTGAGCTGCTTTAAGCTGATGCTTAAAGTTAGTGAGGGAGATATAAGTCTCCAACTTCAGCAATTTTTGTAAATCGTTCCAGTCATTGGCATTACAGAACTAGAAGGAGAGGCGGCCAAAGGGGGTGTTGGCTTTGGGGATGACCAGTGAGACATAACTTCTGGAGCGCGTGCTACGGGTGGGTGTAGAGTGGGTCTAGAGTGTCACCCCCCTTGAAGAGGGGGATGACCGCGGCAGCTTTCCAATCTTTAGGAATCTCGGACGATACAAAAGAGAGGTTGAACAGACTGGTAATAGGGGTTGCAACAATGCGGCGGATAATTTTAGAAAGAGAGTGTCCAGATTGTCTAGCCCAGCTGATTTGTATGGGTCCAGGTTTTGCAGCTCTTTCAGAACATCTGCTATCTGGATTTGGGTGAAGGAGAAGCTGGGGAGGCTTGGGCAAGTAGCTGCGGGGGGTGCGGAGCTGTTGGCCGGGGTTGGGTTAGCCAGGAGGAAAGCATGACCAGCTGTAGAGAAATGCTTATTGAAATTCTCGACCTTGACCCACTAACTAGGGGAATTCCATAATGTTTGAACTTTATTCACCCAACAACAAAAGGAGGAAATTACTAGCTGTACAGAATTTATTCATAGCGTTTCAAATTTTGCCCCAGAGAAACCTCAAATTCTAGCTAAATGAGCTCACAGACACTCTCTCAGCTTGTGCTTGTGTCTCAGACCTCAACTCAATGACTGCATCTCTACTCAACGGGCACACTGTCTACTAAATAGCCCTCGTCTTAGGTTTACTTTAGACTGGAATGGTGGGAATGTCTTGTCTCAGATCTGTAGGCAGCCCCCAATATATATATTTTTTAATAATAATGATTACTGTTATTATTTTGGGGGTTGGGGGCACCCTGGAGGTAGGGGCCCTGCCTCAAATAGCAAAATATTTAGAATGACAGGAAATGACTTTTGAAACTGTAATATTTTCTCTCAGCCTCATTGCAAAATGTGTACTGCTGGCAGTGACAGGTTTGAATCTGGACTGTGGTGAACTCAACTGTCCTATTTCATAACCTTCGCTGACAACTCCTGCATCAGCTAGAGATAAGGAAACTTTTGCTCTCTGAAAAGCAAACATGGCATTCAACAGTAAGACCAGGGGCCTCATTTATCAACAGAGAGCTACATTTCTCAGTAAATTCTGTCGTGCTTGGAGATTGTAAGTTTTGCTTGCGCAACTAATTATTGGGATTTATCAAACTATCACATGCAACATGTACATGCTTTCATTGATAAAGCAGAGCCATACTATATTTCTGCGCTTGTGAACGAGCGTTACAACCTTGCCTGAAAAATGTTCTCCATTCACCTTTTATGGTAAAACAAAGCCCTCATTTGCTGGATGATTTGGAAATGTTGAAACTGGGACATGGTAGTTTCTAAAAGAAAGCGTAATGGCAAATTTGATCACATGTATGAGGTGTGGGCAGAATGTCTAACGTTCCTTTTTCAGTTACTTAAAAAAAAATGCATATCACCTATAACGAGTGCCAAACACTGGCAGCACATTCTGCAAGTTCGATTGTCTTTTTGAACAATTTAAAAGAAAATGCTACAGCACACTTCTATGGAAAATATGAACTTGTTGTTCAGTATTTTGTTTATCAATAGATTATTGTTGCGAGATGTCGCCAAGCCATTAGATGGCTCTGCTGTTAAGTGTATCTGAGTGTGATACAATAACTCAGCAAAAAAAGAAACCTTCCTTTTTCAGGACCCTGTCTTTCAAAGATAATTCGTAAAAATCCAAATAACTTCACAGATTTTCATTGTAAAGGGTTTAAACACTTTTTTACCACGCTTGTTCAATGAACCATAAACAATTAATTAACATGCACCTGTGGAACGGTCGTTAAGACACTAACAGCTTACAAGTAAGGTCACAGTTATGAAAACTTAGCATACTAAAGAGGCCTTTCTATTGACTCTGAAAAACACCAAAAGAAGATGCCCAGGGTCCCTGCTCATCTGCATGAACGTGCCTTAGGCATGCTGCAAGGAGGCATGAGGACTGCAGATGTGGCCAGGGCAATAAATTCCAATGTACGTACTGTGAGACGCCTAAGACAGCACTACAGGGAGCTGATCGTCCTCGCAATGGCAGACCACGTGTAACACCACCTGCACAGGATCATTACATCCGAACATCACACCTGCAAGACAGGTACAGGATGTCAACAACAACTGCCCCAGTTACACCAGGAACCCACAATCCCTCCATCAGTGCTCAGACTGTCCGCAATAGGCTGAGAGAGGCTGGACTGAGGGCTTGTAGGCCTGTTGTAAGGCAGGTCCTCACCAGACATCACCAGCAACAAAATTGTCTATGGGCACAAACCCACCATCGCTGGACCAGACAGGACTGGCAAAAAGTGCTCTTCACTGACAAGTCGCGGTTTTGTTTCACCAGGGGTGATTGTCGGATTCGCGTTTATCGTTGAAGGAATGAGCGTTACACCGAGGCCTGTACTCTGGAGTGGGATAGATTTGGAGGTGGAGGGTCCGTCATGGTCTGGGGCAGTGTGTCACAGCATCATTGGACTGAGCTTGTTGTCATTGCAGGCAATCTCAATGCTGTGCATTACAGGGAAGACATCCTCCTCCCTCATTTGGTACCCTTCCTGCAGGATCATCCTGACATGACCCTCCAGCATGACAATGCCACCAGCCATACTGTGTGTGATTTCCTACAAGTCAGGAATTTCAGTGTTCTGCCATGGCCAGCGTAGAGCCCGGATCTCAATCCCATTGAGCACGTCTGGGACCTGTTGGATCGGAGGGTGAGGGCTAGGGCCATTCCCCCCAGAAATGTCCGGAACTTGCAGTTGCCTGGGTGGAAGAGTGGGGTAACATCTCACAGCAAGAACTGGCAAATCTGGTGCAGTCCATGAGGAGGAGATGCACTGCAGTACTCAATGCAGCTGGTGGCCACACCAGATACTGACTGTTGCTTTTGGTTTTGTTCCCTCCCTTTGTTCAGGGACACATTATTCCATTTCTGTTAGTCACATGTCTGTGGAACTTCAGTTTATGTCTCAGTTGTTGAATCTTGATATGTTCATACAAATATTTACACATGTTTAGTTTGCTGAAAATATACGCAGTTGACAGTGAGAGGACGTTTCTTTTTTTTGCTGAGTTTAGTACGAGCGAGCCAAGTAAGGCATTACTATGCACTGAAGGGAGCTGTATGCATGCTACTCAATGATGCTGAAGAAAATACATTCTAATCAACATACCTATTCCACTGAAGGGAAGGATCACAAAGGCCATACATTCAATGGACAATGCAGACATCATCACGAAAGACACACAGCCAACAACGTGGATCAGCAACATGGTTGTCATTGAAAAACCTGATAAACTAAGAATATACATGGACCCCAGTGCACTCAACAAAGCTTTACTGAGATCGCACTTCCAGATGCCAACAATAGAAGAGATTTTACCAGAGATATCCAATGCAAAGGTATTCTCAGTACTCAATGCCAAAGATGGATAATGGGAAGTCAAACTTGATGAAGTGAGCATCTATCTAACAATTGTAGGTAGGTATATCAAATCAAATCAAATGTATTTATTTAGCCCTTCTTACATCAGCTGATATCTCATAGTGCTGTAAAGAAACCCAGCCTAAAACCCCAAACAGCAAGCAATGCAGGTGTAGAAGCACGGTGGCTAGGAAAAACTCCATAGAAAGGCCAAAACATAGGAAAAAACCTAGAGAGGAACCAGGCTATGAGGGGTGGCCAGTCCTCTTCTGGCTGTGCCGGGTGGAGATTATAACAGAACATGGCCAAGATGTTCAAATGTTCATAAATGACCAACATGGTCAAATAATAATAATCACAGTGGTTGTCGAGGGTGCAACAGGTCAGCACCTCAGGAGTAAATGTCAGTTGGCTTTTCATAGCCGATCATTGAGAGTATCTCTACCGCTCCTGCTGTCTCTAGAGAGTTGAAAACAGCAGGTCTGGGACAGGTCAGGGTTCCATAGGTGCAGGCAGAACAGTTGAAACTGGAGCAGCAGCACGGACAGGTGGACTGGGGACAGCAAGGAGTCATCATGCCAGGTAGAGGCATGGTCCTAGGGCTCAGGTCCTCCGAGAGAGAGAGAGAAAGAAAGAAAGAAAGAAAGAAAGAAAGAAAGAAAGAAAGAAAGAAAGAAAGAGAGAGAGAGAGAGAAAGAGAGAAAGAATTAGAGAAAGCATACGTAATTAAATTCACACAGGACACCGGATAAGACAGGAGAAATACTCCAGATATAACAGACTGACCCTAGCCCCCGACACATAAACTACTGCAGCATAAATACTGGAGGCTGAGACAGGAGGGGTCAGGAGACACTGTGGCCCCATCTGATGATACCCCCAGACAGGGTCAAACAGGCAGGATATAACCCCTACCACTTTGCCAAAGCACAGCCCCCACACCACTAGAGGGATATCTTCAACCACCAACTTACCATTTTGAGACAAGGCCGAGTATTGCCCACAAAGATCTCCGCCACGGCACAACTCAAGGGGGGGGGGGGGGGGCGCCAACCCAGACAGGAAGACCACGTCAGTGACTCAACCCACTCAAGTGACGCACCCCTCCTATGGACGGCATGGAAGAGCACCAGTAAGCCAATGACTCAGCCTCTGTAATAGGGTTAGAGAGGGGAACCGGCCAGGCAGAGACAGTAAGGGCTGTCACCTTCACACTACTGGGCCAGACTACACTCAATCATAGGACCTACTGAAGAGATGAGTCTTCAATAAAGACTTAAAGGTTGAGACCAAGTCTGCGTCTCTCACATGGGTAGGCAGACCATTCCATAAAAATTGAGCTCTATAGGAGAAAGCCCTGCCTCCAGCTGTTTGCTTAGAAATTCTAGGGACAATTATTAGGCCTGTGTCTTGAGACCGTAGCGTATGTGTAGGTATGTACGGCAGGACCAAATCGGAAAGATAGGTAGGAGCAAGCCCATGTAATGCTTTGTAGGTTAGCAGTAAAACCTTGAAATCAGCCCTTGCCTTAACAGGAAGCCAGTGTAGGGAGGATAGCACTGGAGTAATATGATCACATTTTTTGGTTCTAGTCAGGATTCTAGCAGGCGTATTTAGCACTAACTGAAGTTTATTTTGTGCTTTATCCGAGTAGCCGGAAAGTAGAGCATTGCAGTAGTCTAACCTAGAAGTGACAAAAGCATGGATTAATTTTTCTGCATAATTTTTGTCACGAAAATGTCTGATTTGCAATGTTACGTAGATGGAAAAAAGCTGTCCTTGAAACAGTCTTGATATGTTCGTCAAAAGAGAGATCAGGGTCCAGGAGTAACACCGAGGTCCTTCACAGTTTATTTGAGACGACTGTACAACCATCAAGATTAATTGTCAGATTCAACAGAAGATCTCTTTGTTTCTTGGGACCTCTGTTTTGTCTGAGTTTAAAAGTAGAACATTTGCAGCCATCCACTTCCTTATGTCTGAAACACAGGCTTCCAGCGAGGGCAATTTTGGGGCTTCACCATGTTTCATCGAAATGTACAGCTGTGTGTCATCCCTATAGCATTGAAAGTTAACATTATGTTTTCGAATGACATCCCCAAGAGGTAAAATATATAGTGAAAACAATAGGGGTCCTAAAACGGAACCTGGAGGAACACCGAAATTTACAGTTGATTTGTCAGAGGACAAACCATCCACAGAGACAAACTGATATCTTTCCGACAGATAAGATCTAAACCAGGCCAGAACTTGTCCATGTAGACCAATTTGGGTTTCCAATCTTTCCAAAAGAATGTGGTGATCGATGGTATCAAAAGCAGCACTAAGGTCTCGGAGCGAGGTCAGATGCAGAGCCTCGGTCTGACACCATTAAAAGGTCATTTACCACCTTTACAAGTGCAGTCTCAGTGCTATGATGGGGTCTAAAACCAGACTGAAGCATTTCGTATACATTGTTTGTCTTCAGGAAGGCAGTGAGTTGGAATAGGGTCCAGTATGCAGCTTGAAGGTTTAGAGGCCATGATTATTTTCATCATTGTGTCAAGAGATATAGTACTAAAACACTTTAGTGTCTCCCTTGATCCTAGGTAGAGTTATGCAGACTCAGGACAACTGAGCTTTGGAGGAATACGCAGATTTAAAGAGGAGTCCATAATTTGCTTTCTAATGATCATGATCTTTTCCTCAAAGTAGTTCATGAATTTATCACTGCTGAAGTGAAAGCCATCCTCTCTTGGGGAATGCTGCTTTTTAGTTAGCTTTGCGACAGTATCAAAAATAAATGTTGAATTGTTCTTATTTTCTTCAATTAAATTATTTTGTACTCTGAAGTCTTTGGGTAGGCGGAGGGAGTCTGGAAGGGCATCAAGGAATCTTTGGGTTGTCTGAGAATTAATAGCATGACTTCTGATGATCCTTGGTTGGGGTCTGAGCAGATTATTTGTTGCGATTGCAATTGTAATAAAATGGTGGTCCGATAGTCCAGGATTGTGAGGACCGACTCTCTTTTCTGTATACATCAATGATGTTGCTCTTGCTGCTGGTGATTCTCTGTTCCACCTCTACGCAGACGACACCATTCTGTATACTTCTGGCCCCTCCTTGGATACTGTGTTAACTAACCTCCAGACGAGCTTGTAACTCTCATTCCGTGGCCTGCAACTGCTCTTAAATGCAAGTAAAACTAAATGCATGCTATTCAATCGATCACTGCCCGCACCTGCTCGCCTGTCCATCATCACTACTCTGGACAGCTCTGACTTAGAATACGTGGACAACTACAAATACCTGGGTGTCTGGTTAGACTGTAAACTCTCCTTCCAGACTCACATTAAGCATCTCCAATCGAAAATTAAATCTAGAATCAGCTTCCTATATCGCAACAAAGCATCCTTCACTCATGCTGCCAAACATACCCTCTTAAAACTGACCATCCTACCGATACTTGACTTTGGTGATGTCATCCATAAAATAGCCTCCAACACTCTACTCAATGCAGTCTATCACAGTGCCATCCATTTTGTCACCAAAGCCCCATACACTACCCACCATTGCGACCTGTACGCTCTCGTTGGTTGGCCCTTGATTCATACTCGTCGCCAAACGCACTGGCTACAGGTTATCTACAAGTCTCAGCTAGGTAAAGCCCCCGCCTTATCTCAGCTCACTGGTCACCATAGCAGCACCCACTCGTAGCACGCGCTCCAGCAGGTATATCTCACTGGTCACCCCCAAAGCCAATTCCTCCTTTGGTCATCTTTCCTTCCAGTTCTCTGCTGCCCATGACTGGAACTAATTGCAAAAATCTCTGAAGCTGGAGACTCACATCTCCCTCACTAGCTTTAAGCACCAGCTGTCAGAGCAGCTTACAGATCACTGCACCTGTACATAGCCCATCTGTAAACAGCCCATCTATCTACCTACCTCATCCCCATACTGGTATTTATTTATTTATTTTGCTCCTTTGCACCCCAGTATCTCTACCTGCACATTCACCTTCTGCCGATCTACCATTCCAGTGTTTAATTGCTATATTGTAATTACTTCGCCACCATGGCCTAACTTACCTCATTTGCACTCACTGTGTATAGACTTTTTGTTTTCTTTTGTTCTACTGTATTATTGACTGTATGTTTTGTTTATTCCATGTGTAACACTGTGTTGTTGTATGTGTCGAACTGCTACGCTTTATCTTGGCCAGGTCGCAGTTGCAAATGAGAACTTGTTCTCAACTAGCCTACCTGGTTAAATAAAGGTGAAAAATTCAAAAAATAAAAAATAAATAAAAATTAAGATCCACAACATTTATTCCATGGGACAAAACTAGGTCCAGAGTATGACTGTGACAGTGAGTAGGTCCGGAGACATGTTGGACAAAACCCACTGAGTCGATGATGGCTCCAAAAGCCCTTTGGAGTGAGTCTGTGGACTTTTCTATGTGAATATTAAAGTCACCAAAAATTAGAATAATATCTGCTATGACTACAAGGTCCGATAGGAATTCAGGGAACTCAGTGAGGAATGCTTTATATGGCCCAGGAGGCCTGTAAACAGTAGCTATAAAAAAAAATGATTGAGTAGGCTGCATAGATTTCATGACTAGAAGCTCAAAAGACGAAAACATCGTTTTTTTTGTTGGTAAATTGAAATTTGCTATCGTAAATGTTAGCAACACCTCCGCCTTTGCGGGATGCGCGGGGGATATGGTCACTAGTGTAACCAAGAGGTGAGGCCTCATTTAACACAGTGAATTCATCAGGCTTAAGCCATGTTTCAGTCAGGCCAATCACATCAAGATTATGATCAGTGATTAGTTAATTGACTATAGCCTGATTGGAAGTGAGGGATCGAACATTAATTAGCCCTATTTTGAGATGTGAGGTATCACAATCTCTTTCAATAGTGGCAGGAATGAAGGAGGTCTTTATTCCATTGAGATTGCTAAGGCGAACACCGCCATGTTTAGTTTTGACCAACCTAGGTCGAGGCACAGACACGGTCTCAATGGGGATAGCTGAGCTGACTACACTGACTGTGCTAGTGGCAGACTCCACTAAGCTGGCAGGCTGGCTAACAGTCTGCTGCCTGGCCTGCACCCTATTTCATTGTGGAGCTAGAGCCCTGTCTATGTTCGTAGATAAGATGAGAGCACCCCTCCAGCTAGGATGGAGTCCATCACTCCTCAACAGGCCAGGCTTGGTCTTGTTTGTGGTTGAATCCCAGAAAGAGGGCCAATTATCTACAAATTCTATCTTTTGGGAGGGGCAGAAAACAGTTTTCAACCAGCGATTGAGTTGTGAGACTCTGCTGTAGAGCTCATCACTCCCCCTAACTGGGAGGGGGCCAGAGACAATTACTCAATGCCGACACATCTTTCTAGCTGATTTACACGCTGAAGCTATGCTGCGCTTGGTAACCTCTGACTGTTTCATCCTAACATCGTTGGTGCCGACGTGGATAACAATATCCCTATACTCTCTACACTCGCCAGTTTTAGCCTCAGCCAGCACCATCTTCAGATTAGCCTTAACGTCGGTAGCTCTGCCCCGTGGTAAACAGTGTATGATCGCTGGATGATTCGTTTTAAGTCTAATACTGCAGGTAATGGAGTCGCCAATGACTAGGGTTTTCAATTTGTCAGAGCTAATGGTGGGAGGATTCGGCGTCTCAGACCCCGTAACGGGAGGAGTAGAGACCAGAGAAGGCTCGGCCTCTGACTCCTACTTGCTGCTTAATGGGGAGAACCGGTTGAAAGTTTCTGTCGGCTGAATGAGTGACACCGTTTGATCATTCCTACAGCATTTCCCTCCAGAAGCCATGACAAAGTTGTCCGGCTGCGGGGACCGTGCGAGGGGATTTATACTAACGTTACTATCTATACTTACTGGTGGCACAGACGCTGTTTCATCCTTTCCTACACTGAAATTACCCTTGCCTAACGATTGCGTCTGAAGCTGGGCTTGCAGCACAGCTATCCTCGCCGTAAGGCGGTCGTTCTCCTGTATATTATGAGTACAGCGACAGCAATTAGAAGGCATCATGTTAATGTTACTACTTAGCTTGCTGGTGGAGGGCCTGACGAAACACGTCCAGATATAGCGTCCGGAGTGAAAAAGTTGAATGAAAAAAAAAAGTTGAGTGAGGGAAAAACTAAAAATATAAACTGCAATTAAAAAGTAAAAACCGTAAAGTTGTCAGGTAGCAAAGTAAAGTTAGCAACAAAACGCACAGCAGGACGTAAACAAGTCTGCAAGTTGTGACCGGAAATGACAGACGAAAAAACGTGATGTGATGAAGCTGGCTGACAATGCCATTTGGAATCAAGCCAGCAGCTGAATACCAGCACAGACAGTGTGAAGCACTACAGGGACTTTAAGGAGTGAGTGTGATCGCAGATGACATTCTACTCTGTGGATGTGGTGACACACATGAAGAGGCGATGGCAGATCATGACAGAATCCTTACAGCTCTCCTGCAAACAGCAAGAGATGTCAACATGAAGCTGAACAAAAATAAACTCTGGTTAAACTCCGGTTCTCACCGCAATAATAATAATAAGTGTTTTAAATAATCACATGGCCATATTGATACGAGACGTATGTCATGTCCTTCCAGCTTCTACCCCTGTATTTAGGATCCATTCATTTGCACTCACTGTATATAGACTTTTTGTTTTCTTTTGTTCTACTGTATTATTGACTGTATGTTTTGTTTATTCCATGTGTAACTCTGTGTTGTTGTATGTGTCGAATTGCTACGCTTTATCTTGGCCAGGTCGCAGTTGCAAATGAGAACTTGTTCTCAACTAGCCTACCTGGTTAAATAAAGGTGAAATAAATAAATAAATAAAAAATATGGATAAGTCAGAAGGCAAGTATCCATTCTCTCAAATTCTCACTCACACTGGGCAAGAATCATCTTTATCATCATCGGGACAAGGTTCGACCCTCTGCTGTCTATCACTACAGGTAAAGTCATCCTCACTCTTGTCAGGTTCAATTTCGTCCGCCACCCAGGTGTTGGGATCCCTACAATGTCCTCCATGTTGAATTCCCTTCATGTTCCCACCAGCTCCGACAGGGGTAGCTAGCTGGCTAGCCCTACCTTCATCAGATTCAAACTCATCATCGGATTTCTTTACTCTCCTTATCCTCTTCTTCTTTTTCTGTGAGGTTACTCTCCTCATCAACCTCAGGCCTGGAAATATACTGTATATCTATTAGTATCCATATCGCTTTTACTGTGAGACTCCATCCTCCCCGCCACTAATTCCACCTTTCCTCCACACAACTCTCCATGCATGGTCTGAGATTTGTGTGGAGATACACACACTTACCTGTCAAGTTCAAAATGGATCAATACCAACCTTTATGCGAAAACTGGCACACGCAAGGTTTAGCGTCTTTTTTGTGAGCACCCACCTCTGAGTCCCATTGCTGTACAATCTAATCACCAGTTAGTTTAAACGAGATTAAATCCTGGGCACATCAGTCTAAGCGTATGTGTTTACTTCTGGAGCATCATTAGCATCAAGGATGTACTTTTGGATACAGGTTATAGAGAAATAAGGCTAGATATTTATTTATTTATTTGACCTTTATTTAATAACTATGCAAGTCAGTTAAGAACAAATTCTTATTTTCAATGACGGTCTAGGAACAGTGGGTTAACTGCCTTGTTCAGGGGCAGAACGACAGATTTTTACCTTGTCAGCTCGGGGATTCGATCTTGCAAGGATATGCATATTCTTGATACCATTTGAAAGGAAACACTTTGAAGTTTGTAGAAATGTGAAATGATTGTAGGAGAACATGACACATTAGATCTGGTAAAAGATAATACAAACAAAAAAACACGTTTTCAAATTATGATTTTTTTTCATCATCTTTGAAATGCAAGAGAAAGGCCATAATATAATATAGGAATTTAGGAGCAATTTAGATTTTGGCCACTAGATGGCAGCAGTGCGTGTGCAAAGTTTCAGATTGATCCAGTGAAGCATTGCAATACTGGACAATATTTTGTTCAAGTACATACAAAAATTATATGGTAATACAACATTTAAGTCTACACACTCCCAGGAATGTCATACATGATAGATCATTAGCTTATGCACTAACTTTCACACGTCTTGTCACGGATCCCTCTGTAACTGTGTCATTACGCACACCTGGTCCCCATTCCCACTGATTGTCTTTGTATAAATGTGCCCTTTATTTCACCATTGGGCTGTCGATTATTGTTCCAATGTCTGTTGGTAGTGTGAGTACCTGTGCTGTGTTGTTTTGACTTTTGTGCCATTGTGGAGTGTGCAGATGATTACGGGTCTCATCCCGTGTGATAATCATTGTGCGCTAGTGTGATTTATTTGAGGTACTCCTCACTCTTTTGTTTGGGTTTCAACCCTGTGTGTTGTATATGTGTGTTTGATCTTTGTCCCTGTGCCTTTACATGGCACGCTGTAATATGGGGTAATAAAAAACCCTATTACGCATTCCTGCGCTGTAACGGCAGATTTCCTCTTCGTCTGAAGAGGAGTAAGGATCAGACCAAGATGCAGCGTGGTAAGTGTTCATGACGATTTATTAAAAACGAACTGAACACTGAAATACAAAACAAACGATGTGATGAAAACGAAAACCGACACATAACTGGTGTTTTTTTAAAAACTGGTGACAAACACTCACACGGAAACAAACACAACACCAACAGTGAAACCCAGGTTACCTAAGTATGATTTTCAATCAGAGACAACTAACGACACCTGCCTCTGATTGAGAACCATACTAGGCTGAACACAAAAACCAACATGGAAAGACAAACATAAACTGCCCACCCCAACTCACGCCCTGACCATACTAAAACAAAGAATAAAATAACAGAACTATGGTCAGAACGTGACATGCGCCTGTCTCCCGATCCTTTTATACCAAAATGACACATCTAGATGGCCGGGCGGCGTAGATGTGGAGCCAGAGACAGCAGGGGTTCAAACTGTAGAACCCAGTTCCTACATTTGAATACTGTATATCAAACAAAACTATGCTACATTTTATCTCTGTGACCCTCAGGATGACAAATCAATACAAGATTATTGAATGTAAGTACATTATTTACCTTCAGAGGTGAATGTATCAAACCAGTTGCCATCATAAAAGTGTTTTGTTGTTGTGCACTCTCCTCAAACAATAGCATGTTTTTTTTTCACTGCAATAGCTAGTGTAAATTGAACAGTGCAGTTAGACTAACAAGAATTTAAGCTTTTTACACATATGAGACATGTCTATGTCCTGGAAAGTTTGCTGTTACTTACAACATCATGCTAGACACATTAGTGCACGTTAGTTCAACTGTCCCGGTATAGGGACACCGATCCCATAGAGGATACCACAGAGAGAGCATCATATATATTATGTGATCAAATTTTTTTTTTAAACAAACAGATAAAAAAGGATCAAACGTATTAATTGTGCTGCATTCATCATTAAACCAGCTCAGCCCAGCTGTACCAACAGTAAGGCATGAATAATCATTCAATAACTACATTCCAGCTGTGAAAGACAGTAGCTCACAAATGAACCCGTTGGCCTGTTGTAATGTTGGCGAGACAGCTGTGCTGACGGTTGCAGCTGGGGTTACAATGTGTCAGTGACAGTGTTCTCTTATCATCCTGGGGTTGATCTCTTGCACAGCTGGCACACATACACTGCCAGGATGGTACAGACGACAGCTGGCCTTGAATGGTTATGGCTAGTGGACTGTGTCCTTGTTGTAGACACCACCTCTGATAGCTAGATATGGATCCATAAATCAATATGTGAATCCATTGATCCATAAATCTATGTAAAACTCTATGTTTTATGATCTGATGACTGGACAAGTTACTTCAGGGCACTTTGAGCCAGGAGAGATTGACATGCATATTATTAATATTAGCTCTGTGTACATCCAAGGGACAACTGTGCTGAACAGTCTTTTTTTGTGGCACTTGACCACACGACTGAACAGTAGTCAAGTTGTGACAAAACTAGGGCCTGTAGGACCTGCCTTGTTGATACTGTTGTTAAGAAGGCAGGGCATTGCTTTATTATAGACAGACTTCTCCCCATTTAGCTACTACTGCATCAATATGTTTTGACCATGACAGTTTACAATCTAGGGTTACTCCAAGCAGTTTAGTCATCTCAACTTGCTCAATTTCCACATTATTTATTACAAGATGTAGTTGAGGTTTAGGGTTTAGTGAATGTTTTGTCCCAAATATTATGCTTTTAGTTTTAGAAATATTTTGGGCTAACTTATACCTTGCCACCCACTCTGAAACTAACTGCAGCTCTTTGTTGAGTGTTGCAGTCATTTCAGTCGCTGTAGTAGCTGATGTGTATAGTGTGGAGTCATCCGCATACATAAACACTCTGGCTTTACTCAAAGTCAGTGGCATGTCGTTAGTAAAAATTGATAAAAGCAAGGGGCCTAAACAGCTACCCTGGGGAATTCCTGATTCTACCTGGATTATATTTGAGAGGCTTCCATTAAAGAACACCCTATGTGTTCTGTTAGACAAGTAACTCTTTATCCACATTATAGCAGGTGGTGTGAAGCCATAACACATACGCTTTTTCCAGAAGCAGACTATGATCGATAATGTCAAAAGCTGCACTGAAGTCTAACAAGACAGTCCCCACAATCATTTGATCATCAATTTCTCTCAGCCAATCATCAGTCATTTGTATAAGTGCTGTGCTTGTTGAGTGTCCTTCCCTATAAGTGTGCTGAAAGTCTGTTGTCAATTTGTTTACTGTGAAAGAGCATTGTATCTGGTCAAACACAATTTTTTCCAGAAGTTTACTAAGGGTTGGTAACAGGCTGATTGGTCGGCTATTTGAGCCAGTTAAGGGGGCTTTACTATTCTTGGGTAGCGGAATGACTTCAGCTTCCCTCCAGGCAATATCGCCTGCTATTATTCTCAGTAATTTTCCATCCAGATTGTCAGACCCCGAGAGAGAGAGAGAGAGAGAGAGAGAGAGAGAGAGAGAGAGAGAGAGAGAGAGAGAGAGAGAGAGAGAGAGAGAGATACTTTATTAGAGGTTTATTGAATGACCTATACCATGAGTGTGGCTTTTCTTTGTGTATGTTTGCGTGAGTAGTGATCAAAGTAATGACTGAATGGTCAATTAAGAAATGAGTGGCACAATACACCATTGTAGAAATGTATTGCATTTCTACTGGTTTTGTAAAGTAAACATCACATGCATTTTTATACTTGTTTTGTACGGTATATCACAGTAAACATTAATACAGATAATACAATTATTTTATCCCAGCATAGGGAATACTTCAACGGAACTAGAATGTACATTACACTACTCAATCAGCGCAAAAAGAGTCATTCAACAGCACAGTAAATGGGGGGCAATTACCAACTACTGATTGTGAAGGTCACAAACAGAAGCACAACTGAAATGTTGAATGATTTCACAGTTCAAAGATTGCGGTCGGCAATAGTGATACAGTAATAATGCTTACGTGGAAGATTCAGTAAATATTACTGATAACATTTATATGGAGTTCCATCAAAGACACTTTTGAAACAGGACTCTTCCTAAAATGGCCTTTTCACCAATGCTACCTTTCTGAGGCTAACAAAAACCTCTCTGTATCAACTTTAAAAAAACATTATAACAGTACATCGCAGTGTATTTAAATCCCACTGAGTGCGGACGTCAATTCAACGTCTATTCCACGTTGGTTCCACGTCATTTCATTGAAAGGATGTGGAAACAATGTTGATTCAACCAGTGTGTGCCCAGTGGGATCATTGTGGCTTAAATTCTTAAATATACAATGTATGCAATTCACATTATGGAGAAAGTATATCAGTCGAGTCTGTCTTACTGAGTTTTCAGTTTATATCTAAAGTCAATATCATAGGTGGGTTGCAGGATCCCCAGGCCTGCACGTGACTGGTCGAGAGGAGGCACTTTAACGGCTGAGTCTAGGAGCTCCATGTCGAAGTAGGAGAGCACCAGCGCTAGGAACTGCTTGATCTCGTGCACTGCGAAGAAACGCCCGGGGCACTTGGTCACCCCAGAGCCGAAAGGCATGTAATAGTACCGCAGTTTGCGCCCCTCCCTGTAGAACGTTGTCTTTTCTTGGCCACTGTTATCCAAATATCTGTCGTATTTGTAGGTCTGTGGATTGACAGGTAGAGGAGTATTAGAAAAATCAAGTAAAACTGGCCCTAGTTAAGAGGTATTCATGCTAGACCCCCTTCACCTTTAAAAGAAAGAGCCTGAGCATCACTCACCAAAGGGTCCTCGTAAATTTCGGGGTCAAAGTGGAGCATCTGGGGGTAGAGGGCGATGACATCATCTTTGCGGATGCGGTACGACTCCTGGTTGTCAAGGTGAAGCAGGAAGTCCTCTTTAGCCACTCGGACGTTCATTGACGCACTTGACAGGCGCATGGCTTCCTTAATGATGCTGTCTGTAGGCAAGAAGACATTACATTTGACAATCACATATTGAATGGACAGACTTTGGTATCAAACATGATTTAGTTACAATATTTATTAAATAATTTTGGCTTTATTTCACCAGGTGTATCGCAACTTTCCCTTACCTATTACAGGCATGTTGTCCAGGTCCTCCCGGGAGAGAGTGAGTTGTGGTTTGCTGTGGTCGACACGCTGACCTGAACTCTCCAGAATCTTTTTCACCTCCTCATTGGCTGCCTTCATAGCCTCTGGACTCCTGAAGACACAAGACAAGATAGGGTCAATAAAACCATCAAGTTCAGATTATACAGATTGATTAATCACAATATTCTCAACGTGCACTTTGGTAGAGGAGGATATGGTCATTCTATGCAGCTCTACGACATAAAGGGAATGCTATGTTTCTCCAACTGTATTTAATAAGTGGTTCTTGACACCTCTGTTATTGAAGAGTGTGAGCCAGTGCTGTGAGCCAGTGCTAAGCCGCAGTCAGAGCATTGTTGAGATGCCAATGTACTGTTACAAAAGACACTACTCTGGCCTTAACTCCACCACAATGAGCACAGCATGAGATGCGTGAGATCCGAGGAGCATTAGTTCCGCTTTTTGTTGTTGTTGTAACTTGTTATTTGGATGCATCAGGATTGGATGAAGCCGGTGGGGGTGTTCAACACGTATGAACACAGAAGTTACTCACGCAATTGACCATATTACGCAAGATTTTACTTCTGGGTTAACAGACTAAACTCTTTGTAACACTTTCTGGCCTACTTAGTCTGGCCTGACTAGTCTCACATGGAGTGAGCTTGTCCAAACATACGACACAAGTCTATAGAAGAGACATTAAGGATGGGAATGAGACTAAGCCCTACATACCTGATCATGTAAAGCAGGCTCCAGAAAGTAGCAGGCAGTGTGTTGGCCTGTGAGGCCCAGAGCAGTGCCACATGGGTGCGGGCCTTGCTCAGGTCATTGAAGGTGGACAGCGTGTCATTTAGAAGCATGCGCAATGAGATCAGGTCTGATATGTTCTGGCGTTTGCTTAAGTTCTCGGCCAGCATGGTCTTAGCCAGGTTCTCCCTGGCAGAGTGGGCGCTCTTGAACACGTGGATGGGCAAGCCGGCCACCAGAGCCGGGAAGATCTTGTCAAACTCCTTGAAGTTCTCTAGAGCGTTAAGCACCAACGCCTTCTGGGCCTCCTGGCGCGCAGCATTCTTGTTGTTTCCCAGATCCTTGCCGAAGAGCGTCAGGTAGCCTGACTCGAACATGACCTTGTAGCAGAAGGCAAAGATGCCGTCCACGTCCCAGCGGTCCTTGCTGGGGCTGAGGGTGTCGGATTGCAGCATGACCGACTGTAGGTTCTCCATCATGGTCTCGATGAGCGAGGGGAGGGCTTCGCCCTGCAGGGTCTTCAAGAAGGTCTGGTGGAGGTTCTCTGTGGTGTAACCGTGTCTGGGGTCCATGCTGTCATGGCCGAACGCCTGGGGGGAGACAGAGAGAGGTTTAAAATTATACTCTTGAAAGTCTGCATTGACAGACATAGATATACGAACTCAATATCACCAAATGTTTAGTTGAACAACAATTCATAGGTAGGTTTGTCCTTACCTTGACCGAGGTAGAGAAGTGGAACTTCTTCCAGTCCAGATGCCTGCCTTGGCGGATGACGGCATGGTAGGAGAAAGGGTCGCACAGGAAGTGAAAGTATTTTCCAGCAATCTTGCAAGTGAAGATGTGGCCGTATTTTTTTTGTCGGCTCCGGAGAAACTCCAGGGGGTTGGCTCCAAACTGGAGGGCACAGCCGAGGTACGGGATCAAACCATTCTCCACCGGAGGCTCACCTGGTTGTCTGGAAGAGCAACAACACTCATGTAACATAATAACAACGAGAAAGCAATGCCCAAGCAAGCCAACAGAGAAAGCTGTACATAAGAAACACAAAGGTAATGTTTAGACATAAAGTAAGAGATGTTAAAACACTTGACTTAAACAGCAACAAAGTAACCCAAACAACAACATAGTAATGCATGAATAAGTGTGTGCTAAAACAAGATGTACTCAAACTACTAGGTCAATTCAAACAACATTGAAAGTAATGAATCATATCCAGCAGAGTGAATGACACTGCAGCAATGACACTGCAGCAATCTAAGAATAACAATACTACTTATACATAACCATCTGGTTTTAAAGTGCAACATGTCAAATACGTTGAATTAGCTCCGACTTTCTTGAAATGTGAACAACACTAAAGTCTCAACAAAAATGAAGAACCTGCCAAAGTCAACAAAACTTTAAAACAATCTGAGTTTTAAGAGCAATGACAGATGACACAAATAACACCTCCAAGAAAGAAAACAATTCAGTCAGCTGCTCTTTAGTTTTCTTAAAAGAAATAGAACTACATAACCCACATTCCACATCTCCCAAATCCTTCCATGACAATGAGTTCCATTACATGATGCTATTGTCTAAATTCCACATCTGATTTCTTATCTTTTAACATTTGACATGTAAAGGCATTTTACTATACAACGCACGTGTCTCTGCTTACCTCTTGCGGATCCCCAGAGCAAGCCACAGACAGCAGCAAAAACCAATCACCACTGCCCAAATCAAAGATATGGTGATAATCATGGTTGCTAAAGATGCTCCAGAAGGCTAGTGGTGGATGCCAGATCACAAGCTGCCTTAGAGAGGTCCGATGGTTAGGTTCCGTGTAGACTCCCTAGCAGAGAGAACACAGCTAGCTGACAGTAGAGGTTCTGGAGACTGTGTTCGTGGCATCCTTAGGTCTGAGGCAGCTATTTATATGGTGCTCCACACACGCCACGGGATGACAGATGAAGCAATAAAGCAGTGGCGGTGAATGATTAGCAGGTGCAGCCAAGACACCGCCTTCCTGTTTTTGTTACATGTATAACCTGTTACACTAGATGTCGCTAGGAAATCTATGGAAGTGTATGTGTGTACAATGGCCTTGACTGTAGTCCATGGACAACACTACCTGAAGGACTGTACCTGATAGCACCACTGGGTTGGCAAATAGCTTTCAAGGTCTTTGACGCTTCTGTGTGTGTGTCTCTCTCTCTCTCTCTCTCTCTCTCTCTCTCTCTCTCTCTGTGTGAATGCGTGTGGGCGCGCACAAGTGTTTGTGTGTCTTTGTGTGCATTTGTGTGTGTGTACAGTGCATTCAGAAAGTAATCAGACCCCTTGACATTTTCCACATTTTGTTACGTTACAGCCTTAATCTAAAATGTATTAAATAGTTCATTACCTCTCATCAATCTACACACAATACTCCTTAATGACAAAGCAAAAACAGTTTTTTAGAAATCTTTGCAAATATATACAAAATGAAATCACATTTACATAAGTATTCAGACCCTTTACTCAGTACTTTGTTGAAGCACCTTTGGCATCGAAAACAGCCTCAAGTCTTCTTGGGTATTGTCACGTCCTGACCTGAGTTCCTTTTTTATGTCTCTATTTTAGTTTGGTCAGGGCGTGAGTTGGGGTGGGCATTCTATGTTTTGTTCTGTGTGTTATATGTCTAGGTGTTTGGCCTGAAATGGTTCCCAATCAGAGGCAGCTGTCTATCGTTGTCACTGATTGAGAACCATACTTAGGCAGCCTGTTTTCCCACTATGGGTTGTGGGTAGTTGTTTTCTGTTTTGTGTTGCTGCACCTTACAGGACTGTTTCATTTTCGTTTCACTCTCTTTGTTATTTTGTTTAATGTTTCTGTTCCTAATAAATAACACGAACACTTACAACGCTGCGCATTGGTCTGATCCTTCCTACTCCTCGTCAGAAGAGGAACAAAATCGTTACAGGTATGACTCTACAAGCTTGGCACACTTGTATTTGCGGAGTTTCTCCCATTCTTCTCTGCAGATCCTCTCTAGCTCTGTTAGGTTGGATGCGGAGCGTCACTACACAGCTATTATCAGGTCTCTCCAAAGATGTTTGATCGGGTTCAAGTCTGGGATCTGGCTGGGCCACTCAAGGCCCAGCCATTCAGAGACTTGTCCCGAAGCCACTCCTGCATTGTCTTGGCTGTGTGCTTAGGGTCATTGTCCTGCTGGAAGGTGGACCTTCACCCCAGTATGAGTTCCTGAGCGGTCTGGAGCAGGTTTTCATCAAGGATCTCTTTGTACGTTGCTCCGTTCATCTTTCCCTCAATCCTGACTAGTCTCCCATTCCCTGACTCTGAAAAACATCCCACAGTATGATCCTGCCACCACCATGCTTCACCACCTGGATGGTGCCAGGTTTCCTCCAGACATGACCCTTGGCATTCAGGCCAAAGAGTTCAATTTTGGTTTCATCTGACCACAGAATCTTGTTTCTCATGGTCTGAGAGTCCTTTAGGTGCCTTTTGGCAAACTTAAAGTGGGCTGTCAAGTGCCTTTTATTGAGGAGTGGCTTCAGTCTGGCCACTCAACCATAAAGGCCTGATTGGTGGAGTGCTGCAGAGGAACTCTGGAGCTCTGTCAGAGTGACCATTGGGTTCTTGGTCACCTCCCTGAACAAGGCCCTTCTCCACCAATTGTTCAGTTTGGTCAGGCTCTGAAGATTCTTGGTGGTTCCAAATTTCTTCCATTTAAGAAGGATAGAGGCCACTGTGTTCTTGGGGACCTTCAATGCTGCAGAAATGTTTTGGTACCCTTCCCAAGATCTCTGCCTCGACACAATCATAATCCGGATCTATGGACAATTCCTTCGACCTCATGGCTTGGTTTTTGCTCTGACATGCACTGTCAACTGTGGAACTTTATATAGACAGGTGTGTGCCTTTCCAAATCGTGTCCAATCAATTGAATTTACCACAGGTGGACTCCAATAAAGTTGTAGAAACATCTCCAGGATGATCAATGGAAACAGAATGCACCTGAGCTCAATTTCGAGTCTCATAGCAAAGGGTCTGAATATTTATGCAAATAAGCTATTTCTGTTTTACATTTTTTATATTTTTAAAACCTGTTTTTGCTTTGTCATTATGGGGTATTGTGTGTAGATTGATGAGGAAAATGTTTTATTTAGTCAATTTTAGAACAAGGCCGTAACATAACAAAAAGTGGAAAAAGTCAAGGGATCTGAATACTTTCCAAATGCACTGTACGTGAGTCTGTCTCGGTCTCTCTCGCCCTCGCTCTCGTGTTTGTGAGTGAGTGTGTGTGTATGCTTGTTGTGACCTGTTCTGACAAATTGTTGAGACCAGTAACTAGGTGGAGAATGTGAGGTTCTGTATTTCAGTTGCTCTTACAACATAAATATCAAAACAATACATTTGTTCGCGCTCAAGAGATAATTGTCTTGAACAATTAATTTCCCCTTGAACTCATCCATGAACTCATCCATGAACTCATCCATGAACTCTTCCATGAACCCTCAGGACAGAACATTAAAATGTATTATGGATGATGGAAGCTTTTTGGAGAGAGCCTCTCCACAGGATTGTTTTGCTATAAATCAAATCAAATCAAATTGTATTAGTCACATGCGCTGAATACAACAGGTGAAGACCTTACAGTGAAATGCTTACTTACGAGCCCCTAGCCAATAATGCAGTTTTAAAAGTAATTAATTAATTAATTAATATGAATAAGAATAAGAAATAAAAGTAACAAGTAATTAAAGAACAGCAGTAAAATAATAATAGCGAGACTATATACAGGGGGATACCGGTACAGAGTCAATGTGCGGGGGCAACAGTTAATCGAGGTAATTGAGGTAATATGTACACGTAGGTAGAGTTATTAAAGTGACTATGCATAGATGATAACAACAGAGAGTAGCAGTGGTGTAAAAGTGTGGGGAGGGCCATAGTCTGGGAGTCTTATGGCTTGTGGGTAGAAGCTGTTTAGAAGCCTCTTGGACCTAGACTTGGCGCTCCAGTACCGCTTGCCGTGCGGTAGCAGAGAGAAAAGTCTATGACTAGGGTGGCTGGAGTCTTTGACAAATTTTAGCGCCTTTCTCTGACACCGCCTGGTATAAGGGTCCTGGGTGGCAGGAAGCTTGGCCCCGGTGATGTACTGGGCCGTACGCACAACCCTATGTAGTGCCTTGTGGTTGGAGGCCGAGCAGTTGCCATACCAGGCGGTGATGCAAACAATGCTCGCGATGGTGCAGCTGTAGAACTTTGGACAAGTGACTAAGTCCTATCACATTAGTGTGAGTCAGACACACATACTTGAACAATGGGTGTCATGTTATGTGAACCTTTTTGTAGATGAACAATATGTGATATTTCATCAGCAAAGGTTATGCTTGGGTCACACTGAGAGACACCTGCCCTAAAAAAAACAAAATCTATGGTTCCAGAGACTGTAGATGATGACACCGACAGACATGGCAGCTCTGCTTCTAGCTCCTAAGCACATAGCAGTGTTTTGATTTTTTGTTTGTTATTTCTTACACAAGCATTTTGCTAGACCCCAAAAACATCTGCTATTTAAGTGTATATGACCAATAACATTTGATTTGATTTGATCCTTTTTAGTTCAATGTAGAACTCTTTTGAGTTCCATTTGGTTTGCTTTCTCAATATGAATTCCATTTTTACTTTCCACAGAGAATGGCTATAATTGTTAATGGGAATATGGTGTGTGCATTTTCAGGATCTAAATAAACAATTTTGAACTTGTAAGCAGGATTGTTGCATCTTTACACATACATTTTTACTCAGATACATTTGCCCTATATTCTCCTAACCACACGATGAAGCTCTGATAAAAATAAGCAACTAAGATTTTCATCTATTTTCCTACATGTTTGCCTGACTACCCATTTTCTTCCCATCTCACCAAATGTAGCACATAGCCATTCATCACATGCACAGCAGACAGCTGACAGTTAAATTAAATAATGAGAATCATTAATTAAAGAGGAAAAGTTTAAATTAACCCTGCGAAGAGGTGAACAGGACATTGCAACACCTGTGATTTTTATTTACTTTACCTTTATTTAACTAGGCAAGTCAGTTAAGAACAAATTCTTAATTTCAATGATGGCCTAGGAACAGTGGGTTAACTGCCTGCTCAGGGGTAGAACAACAGATTTGTACCTTGTCAGCTCGGGGGTTTGAACTTGCAACCTTCCCGTTACTAGTCCAACGCTCTAACCACTAGGCTACCCTGCCGCCCCATGGCATTTGCATGTTTATGATTTAACTTGAAGATATTCATTTATACATTTTTCGAAGAAAAACCCCCACAACTGACTGAAAAACGATTAATTGAAAAGACTTGCTGGTTTTGTCTTTATCCCTGGCGTCATGTCAACTCATAGTTTCAAGGTTAAGGTCTCGTTTATTCTTTGCATTTTATCACTTGTAGTCTTTCGGGTGAGAGGATTCTTTCAAAATTGTAGTGGTAAACTTTATATGTGAAACTTTGAAAACGTTCCTTATTAAATGCACAAAAAAATGATATTCAAATCAGTAAATCAGATAAATCCATGACAAATTCTGCCCTGGTGTTTAAACAAAATCATATCAAACCCTTTGTTTAGTTTTCAGCTTCTTTCTTTCTTCCTTTTTGTAACTAACTTCTTTCTTTAAATAACTTCAGAGGTACAACAAAAGAGTTGTTAACCAAAAGCCCCTTGTGACCAGTGATGTGGTGACACTGCAACACCACTCTCCTTCCAGCCTGCCCTTTGAGTTTAGACTGTAGTAACCTTAATCCATCCACCGTCACACAGGTCACTCCTGGATAGAAGGTTACTCCTGTATCATGGGTGTGTGGTAGACAGTGGCTGGCTGTGCGGCTGATCGCTCTTATATCATTTACAGTCAAGACGTACAGCATTTCTTTATTTGAGCTATCCCCTAATGTATCATGAAAACAAAATGGATAATACAGCTGGGGGAATGCAAGAGCAACGAATGTTGTTCAGAGAACCATGCTGCTGATGTGGGAGTCCTTTTACAGAATCACTGATGTGTCATGTTTCCCTGACTGGTTTGGCTTATGGTTGTGAATCCTGTTAATGTTCCTATGAGGTTTGGTAGTGTGTTGTTTACCATCTGCTGAAAAATAGTTTTTGACTAAAGCAGGCCCTTTTGACGGGATGTCTAGACCAGATGATCAGATCTCGTGTGGCTCAGTTGGTATTGCATCGTCACAAAGTGTTGTGTGGTTTCGATTCCTACAGGGGACTAACTACTGTATGTTGCTCTGCTAAGGGTGTCTTCTAGTGATTAGAATGTCAGATGATGACATCAGTAATGGAAATGTGGAAGTGCCACAATTTATGTGGCAATAATGCATTTATATACACTACTCTGTTGCATAACTGTGCAATTTTTACATTGATATGGTATTGTGTACAGTCAAAATAGTTTTCAATTGTTTGGCTTTAAAGATTGGGGCATGTTGAAGATGTCATAAAATATCACAAGATGTATGTCTTTGAGACTTTACAATAACTTCCACAAATCAGCATTAATAAACTATCAATAAACTATAACCAATGTGATTTATACAAATATACAATCATTTCAAAGCGTTTAAAACATACTCCATTTTCAAACTTTCACATACTATCAAACTTTCTATTTCCGCATACCCAAAATACCAAATATTTTTTTAATATCAAATTGGGATAAAACTTTCATGTCCAGTTTAAACCAGTATCCCATTGACAGAATATCTTATCTGTGAATGGCACTTAAATCTGACTGTGTATGACGTTGCTTATGGTGAAATGAGCGAACTGCTGTGGTGATAAGAGAAGGGAACTGAAGGACAACTTCACTAGTTTGAATTATTAACACTTCCTTGGCAGGGCGTTAGCTTGACCTTTAAGCTAATTATGCAAACAAGTCTGAAGCAGAAGTCAATTAAAAATGACATCTTCTTTATAGAAAATGTATTATACCTAAGAAATCTACAAAGAATATCTTGTCTGGTAACTGAGATAACCAGAAATATGTCTGGAACAGTGAGCATCACAGACCTGACAATGAAAAATGAATCACAACACTAAATGTTAATTTAAATGTATAATTAATTTAGTGTATACATCAAATATTTTATATGTATGATTGATAAAGTAGCAGAGCATGTCATGAAAATAATAATCTGCTGGCAGTTTCTTTTAATCAGTTTCAATGATTTATGTGTACAATTCTAAGATATTGTGCTGTATGTTATTAACCTTTTACTGTCGTGGGCTAAATCATGATCACACAGAGTGTTTCTTGGTAGTCTTAAACAAATCTACTTTGAAACAAAAGTATACACCTCACATACATGTTATGGGCTTAAAAAAGAAGACACCTGTACCATGTCAGATATAGAGTTGAAATGTATTACATTTTGAGTTTGCATCACAACATTACACTTTATATACATCACAGAAGACTGAAATAGAACAGAACTGGTTGATATGGAAACAACGGATTTTCTCCGGCTTTTTAAAAATAAAGTTGATTAATTATGAAATTATGAAAAATATGAATACCACTCTACCCATGAGGTCACTAGGTCATTTGACTACAGGAAAGGGCTACGTCTCCTTCCTTTCAATTATTTACATTATAGGGAGAATTCTACCACCTTGACATTGAACATTCTATCAGCTGCTTTGCCCCTCTTTTCTTACCCATAATGCTCTACTCTGTCCACCATATCTGTGTAGACCTGTAAGCAATAGCACTGTCATGGTAGCAAGGTAATGTCTCGTCCTTGGCCTCACCTGTTTGACAACACGATAACCCTGAATGGGATATAGATTTTTCTCTTCTGAGGCTGATAAGAACCCAAATGAAACCTATGTTCAAGGCCAAGTACTATTGATATTTCTGGTACCAATAAATGTTACTTGGGAATTAAAATATGGCTAGATCTGAGGTCCATTTCTATTTACAAGGTTGCAGAGATTAGAGGACTGGCCACCCTTCGGAGCCTGGTTCCTCTCTAGGTTTCTTCCTAGGTTCCTGCCTTGTAAGTTTTTGCGTCTGCCTTTTCATTGCTTGCTCTTTGGGGGTTTAGGCTGGGTATCTGTAAAGCACTTTGTGACAACTGCTGATATAAAAAGGACTTTATAAAATACATTTGATTGATATATTTAGGGGGAACCAGTGTCATTCCAAAATCTTTGTACTGCAACTGTCTAAACTGGTAGACATATTACCCAGGTCCCAACATGAGTCTGATCCAACTACGGTTTCCAAGAAGAGTGACTAAGCACACGTTCAACAACCTCCACCCCGATCAATGGAACAAAAACACCCAAGGCAGAAAATGTATTATGTCTGTTAATCAAGATCCTCAGACAACTAGGTACAATTTCCAAATTACTAGAAGCTTATTAGCTTTCTGATTACTGATTCGGCAGTTCGATATGATGTGTCCCTTGTCGGGCTGCTGGGGAACTGTGGTTCTGGCTGCTGGTTGGATGGAGGGAGATAACCCTCTGCACTCTACGCCCCGATCAACAGTCACAGAGATAAGCAAGCAGCCAAGGGGGCTGTTATGGAACAATACACACCACTATGGGCCTAGTAACTGAGAAGAGCGACTGGAGATTACTCCTTCATTACCCTTGAGGGGAATATTTCAGTGGTATTATACTGTATTTTGGATGATTTGAGACAGTATTGATGTGGATACTTCATATTGAAGTTAGAGTTTACAGTAAATCATTACTAGTCCTGTAGCTGGTATGTACAGTACCTAATATTTGTTAGGAAATTACTTGATAACGACATGATAGACTACTTATTTGAACATCCCGTTAGTAAGTTAGTAAGTACTGTAAGTACAGTCATAACTGAAATTATTGACGCCCTTGATGAAGATGAGCAAAAATATAATTTCTCAGAGAAAGAGATTTTCTTTAAAACCTGTTGAGTCTATGGGGGCGCTATTTCATTATTGAATAAAAAAACGTGCCCGTTTTAAGCGCAATATTTTGTCACGAAAAGATGCTCGACTATGCATATAATTGACAGCTTTGGAAAGAAAACAGTCTGACGTTTCCAAAACTGCAAAGATATTATCTGTGAGTGCCACAGAACTCATGCTACAGGTGAAACCAAGATGAAACTTCAAACAGGAAATGAGCAGAATTTCTGAAGCTCTGTTTTCCATTGTCTCCTTATATGGCTGTGAATGCACCACGAACGAGCCTGCCCTTTCTGTCGTTTCTTCAAGATGTCTGCAGCATTGTGACGTATTTGTAGGCATATCATTGGAAGATTGGCCATAAGAGACTACATTTTCCAGGGGTCCGCCCGGTGTCCTTTGTCTAAATTGGTGCGTAATCTTCAGGTGCGGGCATTTTCTCCTGGGAATCAGGAGAGAAAGCACACTTCCACGAACGATATATCATCGAAGAGATATGTGAAAAACACCTTGAGGATTGGTTCTAAACAACATTTGCCATGTTTCAGTCGATATTTTGGAGTTAATTTGGAAAAAAGTTTGGCGTTTTGATGACTGGATTTTCGGGTTTTTTTGGTAGCCAAACGTGACGCACCAAACGGAGCGATTTCTCCTAAACAAATAATCTTTCAGGAAAAACTGAACATTTGCTATCTAACAGAGTCTCCTCATTGAAAACATCTGAAGTTCTTCAAAGGTAAATTATTTTATTTGAATGCTTTTCTGTTTTTTGTGAAAATGTTGCCTGCTGAATGCTAATGCTAATGCTAACGCTAAATGTTACACTAGCTAGCTACTGTTACACAAATGATTGTTTTCCTATGGTTGAGAAGCATATTTTGAAAATCTGAGATGACAGTGTTGTTAACAAAAGGCTAAGCTTGAGAGCTAGCATATTTATTTCATTTCATTTGCGATTTTCATGAATAGTTAACGTTGCGTTATGGTAATGAGCTTGAGGCTGTATTCACGATCCCGGATCTGGGATGGCTACAAGTAATAATATTTTTTTGTCAAAAAGAGAGGGGTGAAAATGATTGGCACCCTTGTTTTCAGTACACCTGCACCCTCCCCTTGTGTGGATAACGGCACTGAACCTTTTTCTCAAATATTTGATGAGATTGGAGAACACATTGGGACCGCACTCAGTCAGCTGTATAAGGAAATATGCAAACAGGAAACCACTCACCCAGAGGCGGCGCTCCTAGTGGCCGGAGACTTTATTGTAGGGAAACTTAAATCAGTTCTACCAAATTTCTATCAACATGTTAACTGTGCAACCAAAGGAAAAACAATTCTAGATCACCTGTACTCCACACACAGAGGCGTGTACAAAGCTCTCCCTCACCCTCTATTTGGTAAATCCAACCACAACTCTATCCTCCTAATTCCTGTTTACAAGCAAAAATTAAAGCAGGAAGCATGCAGTGACTCGGTCTGTAAAAAAATGGTCAGACGAAGCAGATGCTAAACTACAGGACTGCTTTGCTATCACAGACTGAAACATGTTCCGGGATTCTTCCGATGACATTGAGGAATACACCACATCAGTCACTGGCTTTATCAATAAGTGCATTGAGGACGTCGTCCCCACAGTGACTGTACGTACATACCCCAACCAGAAGCCATGGATTACAGGCAACATCCGCACTGAGCTAAAGGGTAGAGCTGCCGCTTTCAAGGTGCCGGACTCTAACCCGGAAACTTACAAGAAATCCCACTATGCCCTGCGACGAACCATCAAACAGGCAAAGCGTCAATACAGGGCTAAGATCGAATCATGCTACACCGGCTCCGGTGCTCGTCGGATGTGGCAGGGTTGGAAACTATTACAGACTACAAAGGGAAGCACAGCCGCGAGCTGCCCAGTGACACGAGCCCACCAGATGAGCTAAATCACTTCTATGCTCGCTTCGAGGCAAGCAACACTGAGGCATGCATGAAAGCATCAGCTGTTCCGGATGACTGTGTGATCACACTCTCCGTAGTCGCCGTGAGTAAGACCTTTAAGTAGGTCAACATACCCAAGGCTGCGGGGCCAGACGGATTACCAGGACGTGCGCTCCGGGCATGTGCTGACCAACTGGCAGGTGTCTTCACTGACATTTTCAACATGTCCCTGATTGAGTCTGTAATAACAACATGCTTCAAGCAGACCACCATAGTCCCTGTGCCCAAGAACACAAAGGCAACCTGGCTAAATGACTACAGACCCGTAGCACTCACGTTCGTAGCCATGAAGTGCTTTGAAAGGCTGGTAATGGCTCACATCAACACCATTATCCCAAAAACCCTAGACCCACTTCAATTTGCATACTGCTCAAACAGATCCACAAATGATGCAATCTCTATTGCACTCCACACTGCCCTTTCCCACCTGGACAAAAGGAACACCTATGTGAGAATGCTGTTTATTGACTACAGCTCAGCGTTCAACACCATAGTGCCCTCAAAGCTCATCACCAAGCTAAGGATCCTTGAACTAAAGTAAACTCTGCAACTGGATCCTGGACTTTCTGATAGGCCGCCCCTAGGTGGTGAGGGTAGGTAGCAACACATCTGCCACGCTGATCCTCAACACTGGAGCTCCCCAGGGGTGCATGCTCAGTCCCCTCCTGTACTCCCTGTTCACCCACGACTGCATGGCCAGGCACGACTCCAACACCATCATTAAGTTTGCTGACGACACAACAGTGGTAGGCCTGATCACCGACAACGATGAGACAGCCTATAGGGAGGAGGTCAGAGACCTGGCCGGGTGGTGCCAGAATAACAACCTATCCCTTAATGTAACCAAGACTAAGGAGATGGTTGTGGACTACAGGAAAAGGAGCACCGAGCACATCCCCATTCTCATCGACGGGGCTGTAATGGAGCAGGTTGAGAGCTTCAAATTCCTTGGTGTCCACATCACCAACAAACTAGATTGGTCCAAACACACCAAGACAGTCGTGAAGAGGGCACGACAATGCCTATTCCCCCTCAGGAAACTAAAAAGATTTGGCATGGGTCCTGATATCCTCAAAAGGTTCTACAGCTGCAACATCGAGAGCATCCTGACCGGTTGCATCACTGCCTGGTACGGCAATTGCTCGGCTTCCGACCGCAAGGCACTTCAGAGGGTAGTGCGTACGGCCCAGTACATCACTGGGGCAAAGCTGCCTGCCATCCAGGACCTCTACACCAGGCGGTGTCAGAGGAAGGCCCTAAAAATTGTCAAAGACCCCACCCACCCCAGTCATAGCCGGTTCTCTCTACTACCAGAGTGCCAAGTCTAGGACAAAAAGGCTTCTCAACAGTTTTTACCCCCAAGCCATAAGACTCCTGAACAGGACTATTTGCATTGTGTGCCACACCCCAACCCCTCTTTTACGCTGCTGCTACTCTCTGTTTATCTTATATGCTTAGTCACTTTCACTATTCATTCATATACATACTACCTAAATTGGCCCGACCACCCAGTGCTCCCGCACATTGGCTGACCGGGCTATCTGCATTGTGTCCCACCACCCGCCAACCCCTCTTTTTACACTTCTGCTACTCTCTGTTCATCATATATGCACAGTCACTTTAACGATGCCTACATGTAGATACTACCTCAATAAGCCTGACTAACAGGTGTCTGTATATAGCCTTGCTACTCTTTTTTCAAATGTCTTTCTACTGTTGTTTTATTTCTTTACTTACCTACACACACACACACCTTTTTTTGTTTTTGTTTTGTTTTTTTGGCACCATTGAGCCTGTAAGTAAGCATTTCACTGTAAGGTTTACACCTGTTGTATTCGGCGCACGTGACAAATAAACTTTGATTTGATTTGATGTTAGACCATTCCTCCATACATTCCTCCATACAGAATCTATCCAGATCTTTGATGTCTTTTCTCTGTGCTTATGGACTGCCCTCTTCAATTCAAACCACAGCCTTCCATTAGAGCTCAAGTCCGGAGACTGAGATGGCCATTGCAAAATGTTGATTTTATGGTCAGGCTACTTTATGGTAATTCTCTGAGATGAATTAACATCATTTGTAACTGTTTTGGGTAATAATCATGCAATTACTGTGTTGTTACCATGTTGATCTTGCTACGTGATAATTTATGATTACATAAGATAAGCATATTCATATTTTCAGGAAGTTTGATTAAAGGGAAGACCTATGAGTTGTTCTCTGTTCCATTGAACAACATCTATTTTGACCCGCCGACCCATGCACAACCACCCCCCCCCACCCACCAACGAAGACACACACCCACCCACCCGCCCACACACAAGGACACACATGCACACACACAAACACCTGTACCTTGACACACACACCAGATTATAGCTGTTGCCGTGGAGGATAATTGACCTTGACGGTAATGCTGAATGATAGATTTGAAGCTGTTGAGTTCTGTCAACTACACCTTTAGATATAGTCCCTCTGGAATACAGTAGAACTGTTCCGCAGGCAAAGGTCTGGAGAAGAAGAAGACATTTCTTCATTGCCTCTTTCAGATATATTTTTGTGTTTTGCTATGACAAGGGAGTAGAAGTCAAAGTCAATTCCCAGAGGGCTCCAGTGTCTTAGGATTTTCATTCATTCTTTTAGAGCAGGAAACCCAGGTGTGTAGACTTCCTAGCTAATCAATCACCTTGATCAGTTATGTGAAAACAAAGGAACAAATCAAATCAGATGTTGCGCAGAATACAACCTTATAGTGAAAGGCTTTACTCATAAGCCCTTAACCAACAAGGCAGTTCAAGAAATAGAGCTCAGAAAATATTTACTAAATAAAATAAAGTACATTTTTTAAATTCAAATAAAAAAATAACACAATAAAATAACTAATAACAAGGCTATTTACAGGGGGTACCGGTACCGAGTCAATGTGCGGGGGCACAGGTTAGTCGAGGTAATTTACACATGTAGGTAGGGGTAAAGTGACTGCATAGGTAATAACCAGTGAGTAGCACCAGTGTAAAAATAAAAAGGGGGAGGTCAATGTAAATTGTTTGAGGTAGAAGCTGTTAAGGAGCCTTTTGGTCCTAGACTTGGCGCTCGGGTACCGCTTGCCGTTCAGTAACAGAGAGAACCGTCTATGACTTGGGTGACTGGAGTCTTTGACAATTTTTTGGGCCTTACACTAACACCGCCTAGTATGTAGGTCCTGGATGGCAGGAAGCTTGGCCCCAATGATGTACTGGGTTGTACACACTACCCTCTGAAGCGCCTTACGGTCAGATAAAGAGCAGTTGCCATACCAGGCGGTGATGCAACCGGTCAGAATGCTCTCGATGGTGCAGCTGTAGAACTTTTTGAGGATCTGGGGACCCATGCCAAATCTATTCATTCTCCTGAGGGGGCAAAGGTGTTGTCGTGCCCTCTTCACGACTGTCTTGGTGTGTTTGGACCATGATAGTTTGTTGGTGATGTGGACACCAAGGAACTTGAAACTCTCAACCCTCTCCACTACAGCCCTGTCGATGTTAATGAGGGCCTGTTCGACCCGCTTTTTCCTGTAGTCCACGATCAGCTCCTTTGTCTTGCTCATATTGAGGGAGAGGTTGTTGTCCTGGCACCACACCTCCCTATAGGCAGTCTCATTATTGTCAGTGATCATGCCTACCACTGTTGTGTCATCAACAAACATAATGATGGTGTTGGAGTCGTGTTTGGCTACGCAGTCGTGGGTGAACAGGGAGTACAGGAGGGGACTAAGCACCCACAACTGAGGGGTCCAGTGTTAAGGATCAGCGTGGCAGATGTGTTGTTGCCTACCCTTACCACCTGTGGCGGACTGTCAGGAAGTCCAGGATCCAGTTGCAGATGGAGGTGTTGAACGCTGTTGAACGCTGAGGTGTTGAAGGCTGAGCTGAAGTCAATGAACAGCATTCTCACATAGGTGTTCCTTTTGTCCAGGTGGGAAAGGGCCGTGTGGAGTGCGATTGAGATTGCGTCATATGTGGATCTGTTTGGGCGGTATGCGAATGTTCTGTAATAACAGGCTTTGCACATACAGTTTCCTTATTATGTAATCAGATTAGATTATGGTTGTCCCTAGGACTAGTCTGGAGGAAAGTACCAGTAAATATATGCATTCGTTCTTCATGAAACACAATTTTCCGCCACCATGCTAGAGTGGCTAAATGCTAATCCCGGATGTTGTGCATCGTATTAAACCAATCATATTGAAACTATCAGACCTGGGGTTCCGTTTCATCAACAATGCATTTGGACGGTAAGATAACACGACTCAATATTGCCAGCTGCCGGCTATTGGGCTAAGAAGCATCAGAGGAGTCATTCACTGTAAAGATTTTACAAAAGTGAATAGTGTGCAGTATGAAAAGTGCAATAACCAAAGTCACTAAATATGAGTCTACAAAAAAAAAAAAATCCCAGAGTTTTATTATATCTCCTAGATATATATAGGACAGACGCTTCAATTCCTTAAAATTCATGTTTTGACAGTCTGTTTTGCCATTTATGAATGTGTTATTCAGTGAGTTTCTATGGGCTACAGCAGTTGGGCTATAGCAGTAAAGGCCAACTTCTATATTTGATCAAATCATTTTTCAATATATTTTTTTATACCATTGGGCAACAAAAAAAGAGTTAACTAAAATATCTTAATGAATCATGGTATGACCGTCTTAAAACAATTCCATGTGTTAGCTTAGTAAATACCGCAAACCAAGGGCTTAGTTAGAACTGTTACAGTAACACAACGTGACCCTTTTCAAAATAACAATACTCTCAAAATCTAAAATATGCACTTTTCTGATATTTGGGATTTGGGATTCGTACCAATGGTATTATCAAAAGCCTGGATTAGCACATTCATTCAATGTAATGGACCACCTGTTACAGAGGCAGCAGGATGAAATTCCTTGTAGCTGCTGATCTGAAGTCAGTATCTAATTTCCTTCCCTAACGGTTATGGCTAGGACTTGGGGAAGGTTAGCTGACAGTGCTAAAAGCATCTTTAGCCGGGAGAGTGTCATTCAAGGCCTCTGGGTTGGATTGTCATGTTAGACTTGTTTTATCTTTGTGTGTGTGCTGCCCTCTTCTGGTGAAACAGTCCTGAACTTCACAAAGATACAGCACACAGAGGACTTGCAGCCAGCCGATCCATCCAGGTATCCCAGCAAGGACAGAGAAGAGCAGTGAAACCCCCTGAATTACGTTTCATTCTGTGTGCTGAAAGTCAACATCGCTGTACTCTAAACATTGTATAGCCGTCCCAATGTTGTTTCTTTGTCCATCAGTGTAATGTCATACAGTCATCCTGACCTTCATCATGACCTTCAAGTTTAAAGAACATGTCCTTAAAGTCAGAATCAAAGTACTGTTGTCTGTATTTAAAAAATACTTACCAAATAAACAGTAGCTACAATTACTAAATTGCTTGTAGACGATTAATCTCTGATTAATTAATTAGTCTCAAATTAATTGATTTATTGCACTGATCCATTGCTCATAGCTATGATGCCCAAGTTGGCAGTTAGTCAACACAATATGTTATCAAACTGAGGATGTCAAATTAATACACCATTTAGGTGCTTTTTGATACAGTCCAATGATATCTTGTTGCTATAAGCTTTGCAGAATATAGAGTTGGACTCTGATCAATGTGGATTTAGGCTTCTATTCTTGTCAACCAGTACACACCTGATTCAACTAATCAACAAATCATAGACTTCAATCAAGACATTATTAGTTGAATCAGGTGTATTATTGCTAGGTTAATAAAATGTAAAAAAAACTGCACCCACATGGGGCCTCTGTGGATAAGAAGCCATGCACAAAGACCACAACACACAACTTTCAATGAAAGCTCATTCACATTTGCCATACTGTTATTCTTTGCACAATCACCTGGATGAATGATGGACAACAACAGGACAATTCCCCCACCTAAAATGCACGGGTAGTTGCCCAATAGTCATTTCTTGTCCCTCATTTATTTGCATTTTTGTCCACCACTTGCAGTTCTTCTATCCCTGATATCTTATTCTTCTCTCACTACATCAACGACTACTTGTCCACTCCAAACATCTTGGAGAGATTACCGAGGATTCTAATTGTTCCTAATTGTTTCTAATCTTGTTAAAGGCACCATGGCTAGAGACGTACTATGCTGTAGTTTTGTGTGTTATATAATCAACATAAATCTGAACAAAAAAACAATTTACACTCATGTTCATTGAATACTAGAGATATCAACACACTATCCCATGTGTCAATGCAAACCGGGCTTAAAAGGTGTATACTGGGCTTAATTGGATTTATGGTGAAAAAGACAGAATAACAAACTTTACTTATAAATTATTTGGAAAGCAATGGTTTGGGGCATGGTTTCCCAAACTCATTTCTCGCGCTTTCCAGTAGTAACCTCTGTGGGGACCAGTCCAGACAATATATGGGCGTGATTGCACTCCTCATAGGCGCACATAATTTTAAAACAAGACAATGATTATCTAGTCTCTCAGTCAAGGTTTAGTTACAACTCTGGACTAATGCAAGATGAAAAGCAATGGGTTGACATTGACTATTGATTTATATATTGAATTTAAAATGTTGATTAGCTGGGCATACTCGGCAATATGGATGCACATCTATCAATAAATAATAACCATCAAGTATTCAGCCAAGCTATAGTATAAATAGTATTTTATATTTCAAAATGTATAAAAGGAAATCTGGGGGAGCCAGTTTGAATGGGTCTGATGCAGCTGATAAAATGTATAATATTGTTATCTATAATTTACAGGTGCTATGCTTAAGTCAGTAGAGTAGATGCTGGATCATCAGCCAGTACAAGCACAGACTCAGCTGATCCACATCCAACCTCAACCACTACTCAACCTCTACTAACACAGACTCAGTACAGCCGTCTTCAGCAAGTACTAACACAGACCCAGGTGAAGTACAGGCAGCCTCAGCCAGTACTAACACAGACCCAGTACAGCCGTCTTCAGCCAGTACTAACACAGTCCCAGGTGAAGTACAGGCAGCTTCGAACAGTACTAGCACAAATAGAGGTGTCCAGCCAGCATCAGATACAAGCAGGTCAGACCCTTATAGAACAGTTGCTGCTCCACCAAATGACCCAGATTGGCCCCCAGTCTTAACAGACTTTATGAGGACTGAGTTAGTGCGCAGAGGTCCATTCAAACCAGGACTGGGTTTTTCTTACCCTAAAGACAATTCTAGAAAAGGTTTCCATTCAGGCTAATTACAGAGACAGCTGTCAAACGGGGAAAAGATTACCAGGAGCTGGCTTTCATATTCAATCAAAAACAACGCTGTGTATTGTTTTCGCTGTAAGCTCTTTTCTACAAAAGACTACAAAATAATAAAGGAAGGTGTGAATGACTGGTGAAATATCAACGGCATTCTGAAACACCGTGAGGATAGTCCTGAACACACAAACGATATGATTAAGTGGAGAGAACTTGATCTGTGCCTAAGTCAGGGAGATACTCTTTACCAGATACAAATGACAATTTTGGAGGCTGAAAGAAAGAGATGGTGGGATGTCCTTACACGTTTAATAAGTATCACCCAGTCTCTGGCTGACAGAAACCTAGCATTAAGGAGTTCATCAGATAAACTCTTCCAACCAGGTAATGGAAACTTCCTAAAAGAGGTTGAATTACTGGCAAAATGTTACTCCATTATGAAAAATAATCTCAGCAAAATTAAAGATGGAGAGATACATGCTCATTGCCTTGGGAAACGCACACAGAATGAGCTGATACAGATTGTGAGTGACAAGATTCTGGAATCAATGGTGACTCAAGTAAGAGAGTCAAAGTATTTCTCCATTATCTTGGACTGTACACCTGACATGAGTCACCAGGAGCAAATGTCCATTATTCTGTGAAGCGTGGCTTTAAAGGAAAGTCAGAGATCAAGAAGCCCTTCCTCTGCTTTGTGAATGTTGAGGTTACAACAGGCTTGAATCTGTCATCTTAGATAAGCTGAACAAGCTGAAGATTCCATTTGAAGATTGCAGAGGGCAAGTTTATGATAATGGGGCCAACATGAAGGGCACGCACCAAGGAGTAAAGCCAGACTGCTCAAAGAAAATCCCAGAGTCATGTTTGTCCCATGTGGAGCAGATACTCTAAATCTTGTCATTGCAGATGCTGCCAAATCTTCAAAAAATGCAGTTGGGTTTCTTGGGAATGTGCAAAAGCTCTTCACCTTCTTTTCAGCTGGCACACAAAGATGGAGTGTTTTGACGAAACACGTGAACATAAATATGAAGTCATGGAGTGACACTGGGAGAGTAGGCTCCAAAGTGTTCATGCAATCAGGTATCAGGCTTCTGAGGTTCGGGAGGCATTACTGGAAGCCAGACAGACGATCAACGATCCTGTGGCCAAAGTGGAGGCACAAGCACTTGCAAGATCTTGCAGAGGAAGTTGGGTCCTACCGCTTCTTGATTTGCTGTGTTGTATGGTGTGAGATACTGACAATGACAAACAAGGTGAACAAGCTCCTCCAATCCGCCTCAATGCAGTTTGATATCGTAGTGAATTTAATCTCAAATGCAAAGGCCTCCCTCACTACATACTGGGAAACTGGATGCTCTGAGGCCCAAACAACAGCCAAAGCATTTGTGAATAAATGAATGTGGAGGCTGTTCTGAAAGAGAAGAGATTGAGAAACAGCAAGAGGCATTTCAGCTATGAGGCTCCTGATGAGCCAGTGACTGATGCACTGAAAAACCTTGAAGTCAACTACTTCAACATTGTGGTCGACTCTGCTGTGACATCCATGGATGAGAGATTTGAAACACTCAACCAGGTGAAAATCAAATATGGAGTGCTGGTGAATCTTCAGCACTGCCTCTCAGATATCCAGTGAATCTTTAAAGGCTCACTGTATGGAAGTTGAAAACTCTCTAACCTTCAGAGATGTCACAGTCATCAGTGGAATGGATCTGGCACATGAGATTCAGAATTGACCTGATCTGCCATCAGACAAGATGACTGACTGCCGTTGAGCTGCTTCCCTTTCTCTGTGAGAACAACCTGGAGGAACTCTATCCTAACCTTTGGACGACCCTAAGAACTGCAGTCACCCTACCAGTAACAGTAGTATCGGCAGAGAGGAGCTTTTCAAAATGAAAGCTCATCAAAAGCTACCTGAGGTCTTCCATGTCACAGGAACGTTTGAGTGGTCTGGCCATCATGACCATAAATCATGAGTGTGTGAGTGGTCTGGCCATCATGACCATAAATCATGAGTGTATGAGTGGTCTGGCCATCATGACCATAAATCATGAGTGTGTGAGTGGTCTGGCCATCATGACCATAAATCATGAGTGTATGAGTGGTCTGGCCATCATGAACGTATGAGTGGTCTGGCCATCATGACCATAAATCATGAGTGTGTGAGTGGTCTGGCCATCATGAACGTATGAGTGGTCTGGCCATCATGAACATATGAGTGGTCTGGCCATCATGAACATATGAGTGGTCTGGCCATCATGAACATATGAGTGGTCTGGCCATCATGAACATATGAGTGGTCTGGCCATCATGAACATATGAGTGGTCTGGCCATCATGAACATATGAGTGGTCTGGCCATCATGAACATATGAGTGGTCTGGCCATCATGAACATATGAGTGGTCTGGCCATCATGAACATATGAGTGGTCTGGCCATCATGAACATATGAGTGGTCTGGCCATCATGAACATATGAGTGGTCTGGCCATCATGAACATATGAGTGGTCTGGCCATCATGAACATATGAGTGGTCTGGCCATCATGAACATATGAGTGGTCTGGCCATCATGAACATATGAGTGGTCTGGCCATCATGAACATATGAGTGGTCTGGCCATCATGAACATATGAGTGGTCTGGCCATCATGAACATATGAGTGGTCTGGCCATCATGACCATAAATCATGAGTGTATGAGTGGTCTGGCCATCATGACCATAAATCATGAGTGTGTGAGTGGTCTGGCCATCATGACCATAAATCATGAGTGTATGAGTGGTCTGGCCATCATGACCATAAATCATGAGTGTATGAGTGGTCTGGCCATCATGACCATAAATCATGAGTGTATGAGTGGTCTGGCCATCATGACCATAAATCATGAGTGTATGAGTGGTCTGGCCATCATGACCATAAATCATGAGTGTGTGAGTGGTCTGGCCATCATGAACGTATGAGTGGTCTGGCCATCATGAGCATAAATCATGAACGTATGAGTGGTGTGGCCATCATGAGCATAAATCATGACGTGGGGAAACACATGTCCTATGATGACATCATTGATGATTTTGCCTCAAGAAAATGCAGAAGAGGAATAATTTGATGGTAAGATTTTAATTCAAACATTCAAATGTTTACACATTTAGTAACATTTAAAATTGTAAGGCAGAAGTACATTTGTGTAAATGACTGCTTAACTAACTATGTGACATACTTTCTCCATTTCCTCCAGACAGTCCAGATAGACTGGTGCCCATGCCGATGCTGAAAATGCCCAGGCTGTAGAGGGAACCAAAGTTAATCACACAGCTGTATAGGCTTTATTTGACTATTTTGAGACATATAGCTGCAGCCATAGACTATGGGCTTATGTTTACATTGTATAGACAACGCTAATTGTATAATATTGTGAGGACTGGACTAATTACCAGGCAGAGCCAAAGTTCAGTGTTACATTTGATTATTTTCTATATTTGATATTTTCTACAATTTCTTATTTATGTTAATGTTAATATTCACTTATCTTAAGATCCTATAGAAAATATTCTATTCAATAAATATTGTTTGTTTAAACCTCGTTCTGTTCTGAATAGGTCTACAAATTCTTAGACCGACAGATGGAGCAAACTGTTTTAAAGGAGGGAGGATTGTAGTGGGAGCACTGGGGTGTCAGGTGTGACTGTGTGGCAATGGTAAATGGTTTACATGGCTCTCGGGTCAGGTAGGAGGGCCCCTTAGCAGAATTTTGCTTAGGGCGTCAGGGAGGTCAGCACTGGCTCTGGGGGAAGGTTCCCCTTCCAACAGGACAACGACCCTAAGTGCACAGCCAAGACAATGCAGGAGTGACTTCGGGACAAGTTTCTGAATGTCCTTGAGTGGCTCAGCCAGAGCCTGGACTTGAACCCGATCTAACATCTCTGGAGAGACCTTAAAATTGCTGTGCAGCGACGCTCCCCATCCAACCTGATAAAGCCTGAGAGGAGATGAATCTCTGCAGGGAAGAATGGGAGAAACTCCCAAAGTACAGGTGTGCCAAGCTTGTAGAGTCATACCCAAGAAGACTTGAGGCTGTAATCGCTGCCAAAGGTGCTTCAACAAAGTACTTTTTCTTCTTTTTTTTTATGAGTAAAGGTTCTGAATACATATGTAAATGTGATATTTCTGTTTTTTATTGCTGGTCAAAAGTTTTGAACACCTTCTCATTCAAGGGTTTTTCTACATGTTTACTATTTTCTACATTCTACATCAAAACTGGGAAATAACCAAGGGTGTACAAAGCGGTCATCAAGGCAAAAGGTGGCTATTTCAAGAATCTCAAATATAGAATATATTTAGATTTGTTTAACACTTTTTTGGTTACTACATGATTCCATATGTGTTATTTCATAGTTTTGATGTCTTCAATATTATTCTACAAAGTAGAAAATAGTAAAAATAAAGAAAAACCCTTGAATGAGTAGGTGTTCTAAAACTTTTGACCGGTAGTGTACATTTGCAAAAATGTCTAGAAAACATTTTTTGCTTTGTCATTATGGGGTATTGAGAAAAAATACTATTTAATCAATTTTAGAATAAGGCTGTAATGTTTCAAAATGTGGAAAAAGTCAAGGGTGTCTGAATACTTTCTGAATGCATTGTATAACAATGCAAAGTTCATTTAACAGTAAAAATAAGACATGGTATTAAAAAAAATATATGCTGTGAATGCCTGAAATGTATTATCTTGTTGTAGTTCACCAGGTTATGTTACACCTGTGTGACTATGACATGTAGGCACAACTGTCAGCATGAAAAAAACATATTTTCATTGACAAGAAATAGTCATTAATGCCCATGAAACATGCCATTGTGCATATATCAGTTCATGAATATCTTAATTTTACATAAAGTATGATCACTTATCTGAGAAGCAACAAAACATTTATGGAATATGTGTTTATCTGAGTGTCGCCGCAACACTAATGTTTTTGCAACTTTGAAATTGGGCGCTAGTGGGAATTTACACAGAACTTTTCAATAGCTTCATCTGATTGGCTTAGAATATAAACTGTTATGAATATAACAACCAGATAAATTGGTTGAGATATTAAACAACAGAAAATGTTTCTTTTTTTCTTTGAATCCAAAGATGGAAGTGGGCTTGAAGGGTACGTGGGCTTAGCTACGCTTACCCAATTTATTTATCTTGTTATTCCTCTTTTTCTCTCTCAGAATTGTTGGGAAGGGCCCATAAGGAAGCATTTCACTGTTAGTCTACACCTGTTGTTCACAAGCTTGTGTCAAATACATTTGATTTGATTTGGACTGTGGACTGGAAGGAAAACTTTTTAGGTCAATTATAGCTTGCATGACTGCCCCTCCAGGATTCAGCGACCGTGGACACACAACCGCATCAAATCCCAGTCTGTCTGAGATCCCAGTCTGTCTGAGCCATATACCAAGCTAACATGGATACAATTAAGAAAGAGTACATATTGTAAAATATGAATAATACATGCATGTGTTAAAAATGTGTTAAAAATCTAATGGATCTGACTTTTTGAGGTTCCTTTGAATTATACATTTCAGTTTGAATGTGAGGTATTGTTGAAAACAATCATGTAAACAATCCATTTTCACAAACAAACTCTGCATCGTTGGTGGTCCTGATCAAACATACCATGTTTGTATCCCAACCCAGATACACCAATTCCACTAGGGAATTACCCATCAAGCCATATCCTATCACCCACTGACATCCAAACAAGGCTGTGGTCAGTGGTCACATTCTCCTAACAGTCACTAAATAACGGCCACTGACCTTATCTCTCAGTGGGTTTACAGATGGCATCTCCGACAGTGGCAATTGATTGTGTATCATCTAGTCATTTCAGAATGATCAGGCCATTTCCTAACAAACTGCATCTAACAGCCTGTAATTCTGATGCACCTTCCTGTAGGGTTCCAGAACATTATGGAAATTCTTTGGAATCCTTGGCCATTTGCGGAAATCCTGTTTCTGAGAAAGTATTTAGTCTCGGTAGTCTAGTCTGAAACCACATTGTATTGTTTCTTAATTTATCCTGATTCTGATATAGACTGATAAAAACAGCGGGACATGAGCTTACATTCACCCACCAGTCATTAGATTTAAAGCCATTTATGATTTTACATAAAACATAATCATATCCCACTGGGCACACACTGGTTGAATCAACATTGTTTCCACACCGTTTAAATTAAATGACATTGAACCAACGTGGTATAGATGTTTAATTGACGTCTGCTCCCAGTGGGATACCAGCAAGCATAATGGGGATTGCAACATCCGCATCCATCCTAAGTCTAGAAACAAACAACTTTCATAATATATAATAAGTATTCAAATGTATATCTAAACTATATACTGAATTTAATCATATATATATATATGTATATATTTTAAATGGCATGGATTATCTCAACCATATAATGAGACCATCTAATATCATGGTAGCCTTAGCCATGCAGTTGTTATTGAGGCCTTCTCTCTCCATGTATTCCTTGCTGGGTAAAAGTGTACCACGGTAACCATGGTTTTGTGAAATGCCCAAACGCAGCGACATCACATTAATCTTGTGTTTTTCCCTCTGGCGACAGAAACACTTACAATGGGAAACGACATGATACATGGGGCTGTCATCTTCACAGCTTCACCCTGCAACAGCATTGGAGCCAAATGGCTTTTGATGAATTCGATAGTTAATTCCCCTCCCAGCCATGTTTACAGTAACAGTTCAATACTTCACTCCATCAGGAAAGTTTCACACCATATTGGATCTGATCAACTGATTTAAATACCCACTGAGTGACATGGCATTGGCAGTGCTGAAGCCCACAAACCTGTCTATCTGCCTGCCAGTCTGTCTGTCTGTACGCCCATTATTATTCCTTCCGTCTGTCTGCATTGTTTTTGATGTGTCTTCATGACTTCTCCTCAGACAATTCTTCGTAACAACACAGACATGACGTGGTGTTGAGTGAAATATCTGTTCAGGCTTTTGCACAGTAATGGAAGATCTATAGCACTCATCTGTTGAAGTAATTTTGCGTTTTTGAGCTTAACCTTTTTGCTTCAGAATGGAGTTGTTGACGAGCAGCCGTTCACGAAACGAGCAGCAGTACAATATGTAACGCCCTTTTACTGAAAGTGAATGATACCGTCAATTGATAAGATGACCAGATATGATTATCATACAAATCTGAACAAAAACCTTCATTTTACAATGCAGAGGCAACGGCCTACATGTAAATCATGTTGCAAAATGGCTATGACTACTAAACAGCAAACACACATCTAAAAGGAGATGATACTTATGCAGACACACTGACAAAATACACAACCAGGACATACAAGAAGAAACCGTTGAATGATCATAAAGATTACACTCAGATAAGGTATTGACCTCATACCAGATAGTAGTCCTAACTTCCTGCAGAACAAGGTCCTCCCCACTCTTCATAGCATTCCTGTGTTATCAGACTGGTGGTGCTTGGGCCTCTGTGGATCTGCCTGTCCCTGGACAAGCCCTGATCCTGGTGATACTGGCCAGGGAACAAGCTCGACTGTGAAGGGGAGAAGATTATAAAAGACTATAAGTTTGGGGAAGATTACATTAACAACTCATAGGAATCCAAGGCAGGCTGACTACACCCACACTAGCCACCCCAAGCCAGTAGTGCATGACTCAGGGAAGAGTTGATCTAGATTAAGATAATGTTGTTTGACAGTACTCCTCTTTTTGAAATATATTTCTTTATGAAATACTCTCTGGTACTATTGTCTGGGAACAATCAATAAATGACCTGACTTTCCAGAAATTCTGCTTGGAGGATTCTGTATGTCCTTCTTATTCCCTCCTGATTCAAGGAATCGTTCAAATGGGATTTCAGGAAAACCAAGGAATTTATAGAAAACCCTTGTCTGACAATATTTTGTTATGTAAAGTAAAGTTTTCTGGCAGTACTCCTCATTCTGGAATTGTCTGACTAAACCATTACCTCTTGAATGGTGTTTTTTCTGTTAATCTCCCCAGCAGACAAGCTATCGACCTACAACTCCTACAACAGTTTTGTCATCCTCTCTCTTCGACTGGCACTGATTTTCTGTACTGTACCATGCTCTTCTCCTTGGTGGAAAGTGCTGTGGAAGTCTTGGGTAAGGCAGAAATCTTGCCTTGCCCAGAGTCAGGGTCTCACCACTCATCATCCCTAATGATCTCCATATGGGCTGACTGCAGCTCAATGCCAATGTACTCACTTCCTGTTCTGACTAACTATAGGGAGTCACACCAGTGGAAAATCCTGAACTCCTGGTGTAGAATAAACTAATACAGGGAGTTATTTCTGACCCTGTGACTTGACAAAGAGGAACTCCATGCCTTAAAGTCTATCACTAGCTTGGATTCAGTTTGAAGAACAGGTCCCAGCATACTGTAAGGCCAGGGTAAAGAATGAGTATCCATGGACACTGTGACTTCAGATAAGACTCATGGTATAATTAGAGCAACACAGCTTCAGGGACAAATAAAATACAATGAGAAATCATATGAGCAGAGAGCTGGCATCTGGCTTGGCACCAAACTCTCAACTGAACAACTATCCCAGAAACCTCTGCTCTTTATACCCAGAGCAACAGCATCCAGTATGAAAATAAAGATCATCCAATTACGGTCCCACATCACCCTCTGTCTCTCATAGAAGCATATTTCTTCTTACCTTTTACCACAGTGCAAACATAAAAAACATACATTATGGAAGGGCAAGATAAATATCATGCACTGAATAAAGGAGTGAAAGGGCCTGGAGTGTCACTGAAGCAAACCTTCACTGAGTGCATTGTGGGCGGCTCATGCAATTTTCAGCCACAATACTGTTTTGATGTCAATCTTTCACGATTCAATACACTCCGTCTAGTCTCTCTCTGCCCAGAACGTCGTCTGGATGTCCTCTCTGACCCCTCTTTATAAACCCATCATCTCTGCTGAGCTGAGGGAGAAGGCACGGTACAGTTCCTTAGCTCGCTTGTAGTATTAAATAACTGCAGAGGGAAGCAGTGTGTCTATTGATGTTGGCCACGCAGCTTAGCACACCCCAACCATCCTTTTCCTTTGTTACTGTGATTCTAACCTTTAATCCAATATATGACCTTTCTCCTTGTTGTTTAAGTGCTTTTAGACAGACTGAAAGACATACTTAACTTGGTAAAAGAACAAAAACCCTGTAAGAGGTTAATATAATGGTATTCAGACCTAAACAAACACATTTTTTTCATTCCAAATGAGATTAACATGGTAGAATTTAGATTACATAGATAAGTCTTGTATATTGCTGTAATATGCATGCGGTCTCTCTCTCTCTCTCTCTCTCTCTCTCTCTCTCTCTCTCTCTCTCTCTCTCTACCTCTCTGTGCTGGTTCAGCAGACGCTACTTTCCTGAATGAGCACTTCCTCGTCTGGGCTCTGTGATCAGTGGGGCGGCTGTTAAGAGGAATGTGGAACGGAGGAGAGCATCAGCACAATGATCCCCCTCTCCCTCTCTTTACCTTTCACTCTTTCTCGTTCACGCTCCCTTTCACTCTCCCTTCTCTCGCTCCTTCCCCTCTCCTTTTCACCTCTATCGCTCTATATAATATCCTTGGCCCTCCTTTTCCTTCTTGTTCCCTCTCCTCTCTTGCACGGTCAGGACACTGGGAATATGAACATGGATTTGAACTACTTTAACTAGCTGGTATTCCTGTATGCCGCACTTACCATACGATACCACTATTCACCAACATCATACATGTATCTCTGTGTTGTGTATTTGTACTCTCTTACAATGAAGTAAGTGTCGGCAGCTTCCTCTAAAAACAACATCCAAGCAGGAATATGATGAGACACCTCAGATATTCTCCTCCGGTTTCAAGCATTAACCAAGGTTATGAAAAAAGTGCTCCAGACTCACAAATCATTAGTTACCGTAGAGAACATCTCTACTATATGAATACCAGACAGAGCTCAGCCCCGGCCCTGATTGGCAGATCTGGGAGTTTCTGTGAGTGGGGTCCATTCGGGTCATGGCTACAGCTTTTGTCAAATGAACATTGAAAGTAAAATATAAAAAATAAAAACCTTAACCTAATTCTCCTAACCTGCTACGTTAATTCTCATAACCTGCTGTGTAAGTTCTCCTAACCTGCTACGTTAATTCTCATAACCTGCTGTGTAAGTTCTCCTAACCTGCTACGTTAATTCTCATAACCTGCTGTGTAAGTTCTCCTAACCTGCTACGGAAAGTCAAATCTGACTGACGTTAATTTGACAAAAGCTGGATCCCTTCTAGCCATGACCGTCTGTACCATTGTCTTGCCAGTTCTCTGGGTGCAGAGAGTGTGGGAACATGACCTACATTATACTGGAGATTGGTTGCAGATGCAGCCTCGGTGCTGTTGTAGCAGGGAGCTGCTATTGAATCAGCAAAAACCCAGGCTTCCTCTGAGGTTTGCCCCCAAGCTTGAGATTTCTCTCTCGGAGGAGGTCTGGAAGTCTCCTTACATGTCCTCTATCTTACTATGAGGAGAGAGACACACAGAGAGAGAGAAGGAGAGAGGGAGACAGAGAAATGAAAAGGAGAGAGAGACACAGAGAGAGGGAGACAGAGAGATGAAAAGGAGAGACAGAGAGAGAGGGAGAGAGAGAGAGAGAGAGAGAGAGAAAGAGAGAGACAGAGAGATGAAAAGGAGAGACAGAGAGAGAGGGAGACAGAGAGATGGAAAGGAGAGACACAGAGAGAGAGGGAGAGAGAGAGAGAGAGAGAGAGAGAGAGAGACAGAGAGATGAAAAGGAGAGAGACACGGAGAGAGAGGGAGACAGAGAGATGAAAAGGAGAGACAGAGAGAGAGAAAGAGATAGTGAGCTTCCGTCATAAGATACATTTCACTGCGGTGCATAAAGTAGAAAGTGCTTTCTTGCATGAAATGCCATCACACTGATATCTGTGTATGACACAAGACACTTGCAATTTCATCCGTGTGATATGAGTTCATTCATTAAAACATAATCAGCCATTCTCAGATTATGGGAATTTGTGGACATCTCTCATCAGGTAGCTTATTTTGATCATTTTGGTTTTTGTTAAGGCTACCACTTCTTCCAACCAACATAACATGTGGTCATAACACTTGTGTAAAAGTCAGTATAAAACAGACTTCTGCACAGTTTTTACAGCAACATGAACAGTTTATTGTAGAGGTGACCGTGGTGACGGTGACATAATTTGTCATGTGCTGCTTTCCAAGTTTTCTCGAGTATAACTACCCTCTGTTTGCAAAATTCATGACTCATATAACCAGTATCACCTTCTTTCCCAAGCACTCCCTTTTCCACAAGGTTTGCCGTTGAGTTCAATTCTCCGCTGGCAAAATGAACCACGGACAGTTTTCCATGGAAAAGGATTTACCAGATTGGGAATGGGGCCCAGAATGTACCACACACTGTAGTTACTGTACTGTATCACGGCTATTGACAGCTAATGATGATGCTGCTGTGACGGCTGTCTAATAGCTCCTTTAACCACACTCGTTTCAGGGATTTTAAACACATTCAGACTGCATTGATTAACTGCTTTGCCAGGGAAAACATGCCACAATGATGCTCACCAACGAGCAAGGATTCCTATGCTGCTCTACGACTTGTATAGCCAACCACAGCCCCTAAGGTCCTCTGCCAATGGCCATATCTGAAATTGGTCAATGACCCTGATAATAGCCTGTGTGATTAATCTATACATAATGTCACTGCCAAGTGAATTACATGATTGTATGGTTATTAACATGGTTTATAGAATAACATGGTTGAGTGAGGTTTACCTGAACACTAAAGGATTACATTTCTTCCCAACATCTCACGTAAGGAGGAGACAATTCAAAACACACAGTAAACCCCACACACCTGGATGAAGTGATGTCACCTAATAACATTTTCAGATGTTTGTAAAATTGGATAGACTTTCCTAACTAACTAAGATTAATGGGCCTTTAAAGGGTTTCTGGTGTTTACATTTTTTTTTATATATATATCACTGCATTCCAGAACAATTTGGTCTCCATATCAGCGTTCAATGAACCAACAACGTGCTTTGGGCCAATCGACATGGGAAAACACATTCAACCATGTTAAACCCATTGTAAACCCAATCCCTCCAGAACTTTCATTACACACACTTGGCCACTATTCCCAGTGATTAGTAATTGTATAAGTGTTTGGTTTACCATTGTCCTGTCAATTATTGGTCCCATGTCCGTTGGTGGTGTGAGTACCTATGCGTTGGTGCAGCTGTTATGCTGGGTGTCTTATAGATTGTGTATTATTGGGTATCGTCCCGTGTCGTTCAACAAGGTTTACCCTCACTCTTTTGTTTGGGTACAGCCCAGTGTTTTTGTATATGTGTTTGTTTTGAGTGTATTAAAAACCCCTATTGTGTATTCCTGCGCCTGTCTCCAAATCCTTTATACCAGCGTGACACCCACTCAACCGTGTTAAACGCATTCAGCTGTGTTAGTCTACTTTCAACCCCTGATCTGTTTCACCTGTCTTTGTGATTGTCTCCACCCACCTCCAGGTGTCTCCTGTTTTCCCCATTAGTCCCTGGTGTATTTATCCCTGTGTTTCCTGTCTCTCTGTGCCAGTTTGTCTTGTTTTGCCAAGTCAACCAGCATTTCTCCTAGCTCCTATTTTTCCCAATCTCTGTTTTTCCCAAGCCCTCCTGGTGTTGACCCTTGCCCGTCCTGACACCATATCCGCCTGCCTGACCGCTGCCTGTTCTGACCACTGCCTGTTCTTACCTCGAGCCTGCCTATCCCCATGTACTGTTTGGACTCAGACCTGTTCACTTAAACCCTGCCTGTCCCCGACCTGCCTTTTGCCTACCCCTTTTGGTATAATAAATATCGGAGCTCAACCATCTGCCTCCTGTGTCTGCATTTGGGTCTCGCGTTGTGCCCTTATAGCATGAACTGGCCATGACAGACCCAGCAGACTGGGACCAGCTCCGTCACGCTTGCAGGGAGCCACCATTGGGAGGCATGATGAGCTACCGTTGGATCTTTTGGAAGGGCTTCGTTCCCTGACGGAACGCCACTACCAAGGGTTCAAGGCTATAATGGAGCAAATCAGTGAGTTAGCTCATAGGCAGTCCGCCACCTCTGAGACCTCCCAACCACCCAGTATCCTGTCTACTATCAGTGGATTTGTTTAACCTACTGGGCTCCTTGAGAACCCTGCTTACCTCTTCTGGCGCAATCTTGGTACCTGCCGGGCATTCCGTTGCCAGTGCTCCCTCATTTTCAAACTCCAGCCCTCTTCGTTCCCTTCGGACCGATCAAAGATAACATATTTAGTCACGCTAATGTCCGGAAGGGTGCTCTCCTGGGCAACGGCTGTGTTGAAGCAGCAATCTGCTGTGTGCCATAGCGTGGAGGAATTCAGGACAGTGAGGAAGGTTTTCGATTCTCTGGTGCCCGGGAGGGAGGTGGCTCAAGCTACTGCAGGTACATCAGAACTCCCGTAGTGTGGAAGACTATGCAGTAGATTTTCGCACGCTGGCCGAGGAGAGTTCCTGGAATCCGGAGGATCTGTTTGACACCTTCCTCCATGGACTGTTGGAGGAGATAGGTTGATGCTTCTGATGTTGGAGTGGGGGCCATCCTGTCCCAGCGATCTGCTCAGGACCAGAAGCTCCATCCTTGTGACTTCCTGCCCCATTGTCTCAATCCTGCAGAGAAGAACTACAACGTAGGCAACTGAGAACTCCTGGCGGTCCAGATGTTACTGGAAGAGTGGAGGCACTGACTGGAAGGAGCAGAACAGCCATTCTTGGTTTGGACCGACCATACAAATTTGGAATATCTCAGTACAGCCAAGTGCCTTAACTCCAGGCAGGCCCGGTGGGCTTTATTGTTCACAAGATTCAACTTCACCATCTCCTACCGCCCAGGGTCCAAAAATGTGAAGCCTGTCGCCCTCTCCTGCCTATACAGTTCCTCTGCCACACCCTCAGTCTCCGAAACCATTCTCCCTACCTCAAGCCTTGCAGCTTCAGTGGATTGGGGTATTGAAACCTTGGTCCGCAAGGCACAACGCTCCCAGCCTGAACCTGAAGGGGGCCCGGCTAACCGGTTGTTTGTCCGTAACTCAGTCCGGTTCCGGGTCCTAGAATGGGCTCTCTCCTCCAGGCTGACCTGTCATCCAGGTTCCCTTTGTACCCTAGCCTTCCTCCGACAACGTTTCTGGTGGCCCACAATGATTCCTGGCGTCTCTACCTTTGTCTCTGCGTGCACAGTGTGTGCTCAGAACAATGCTCCACGGCAAACTCCTTCTGGCCTCATTCAGCCACTACCTGTACCTCATCGTCCCTGGTCTCATATCCCTCTGGACTTTGTCACTGGGCTCCCTCCGTCTGACGGCAACACTATCATTCTGACGGTAGTGGACCGGTTCTCCAAGGCCGCCCATTTCATCCCTCTCCCCAAACTACCCTATGCCAAGGAGATGGACCAACTGATGGTGCAGCACGTCTTCCGGATCCATGGACTCCTGGTGGAGATGGTCTCCGACCGGGATCCTCAGTTCTCGTCTCAGTTCTGGAAGGCGTTCTGCACCCTTATTGGGTCGTCGGTCAGCCTGTCCTCTGGATTCCATCCCCAATCCAACTGCCAGTTGGAGAGAGATAACAAGGATCTAAAAACCACCCCACTACCCCACCCCACAGATGATCAACCAACCCCACTACCTGGAGCCAACAACTGGTCTGGGTGGAGTATGCCTGGAACATTCTTCCCTGTTCAGCCACGAGACTCTCCCCTTTTGAGTGTTCTATGGGGTATCAACCTCCACTCTTCCCAGAACAAGAGCAGGAGGTCAACGTACCCTTGACTCAGATGTTTGTCCGCCACTGTCGACGTACCTGGAGAAGAGCTCTGGCAACACATATCAAGACCAACTTCAGATATTTGGGCCTCGCCTTGTGCCCTTTTACACCCCTCGGCTCTGACGTTTAGAATAGATTCATTATGATATCAATAGGGTCATTGACCAACTTCAATTATTTCAAATAATTATTTGTTGTATAATCCTTATTGGAGTATCATTGGAAGCGGATCATCTTCATTTGAACAGGTCAATTATCCTCAAGTGTAATTTGTCTCCCCATAACAGTCATGTTACAGCTTTCTAAATCATGTGACAAATGTTTTTGTTTTCTTGATCAACAAATAGTTTGGCCATTTTTGTGTGTACGTCTGTCATTACAAGAAGTCAGGTGTTCCGGCCTGGTTTTGTCATGGCTAAGTAACAGCATATAGGGTTTGCCCGAAACGGAGCCCTCAGAAGCAGGCGAGCTCAGTGGGAAACAGCCCTCCCTTTCAGCCCAGCGCGTGTACTTAATGAATTTCGACACGTTCCCCGTTCCTTTCTATCTCCCCTACCAAAATGAATAGAAGCAGGGCTCTACACTGAAAGGCTACGAGGGGAAATCTAAATGAAAGGAGATATTGTTGACACTATGGGACTTCCTAAAAAAAAAACGTAAAAAAAAACGATGGAACTTCCTGTCTGTATATTGTCTGCTTTCACAATATCCAATAACAGTGGGTCATGTTACAACGTTACAAGATAAGGGATCTAGAGAGCTGCTACACTATGTCTGTTGTTTGAATAATAGGAATTTTATCAACTGTGATCTCTCTTTAGGCTCTGGGAGGAACATGATTTCTAAGCCCATGTGAGAGCCATACTATGTGATCATGACACCAAAACCACAAGCACGACGAGATCACACGATCAGAGTCCAAGACCACAACACCAATTCCTGGCACAACTGTAGTTTATAGCTTCAATTAGGCATTTCACTACATCTAATTCCTCTCAGTTTATGCAACATTTTCACAGAAGACCCTCTGTGATTTGTCTAAAAGAGATGAAAGCACTGGCCTTTTTTGAAATAACCTGCTGTCTAATTACGGCTGTAGACAGACAATTAGATGCCTCACTTGGCCAATTAGAGATAACAAACATTAAATCAAATACGTATGTTGGGCAGCAGTAATCTCTCTCTCTCCATCCCTTTCTCTCTCTCTCTCTTCCATATATCCCTCTGTCTCTACACCCCACCCTTTTTCCAACTCTCCCTCTTTATCTTTCATCCTTCCCTTTCTCTCCATCTCACTGTTCATCCATCCCTCCCTTTCACTATCTATCTCTTTCTCATCTCTCTCTCTCTAATCACTGCACAGTCGTGGGCCAGGCATGGCAGCGTGCCATCAGGATTGATTTGAAGACCCTCCTCCTGAAAAGAGGACAATGAGGCCGAGGAGGTGGGTGCGCAGGGGCTCCCTTCTGATTAAATTCCACACAATCTTTTCCTCAGAGGGTTCCAACCTCTCAACACATACCCCTCCGCCCCCTCTGTATCCCACACAGCAGCTGGTCACAATGATTATAATAACACCCTGTACCTAGGTCAGAACTGGTAATGCCAGCAGCCACATGTGAGGGAGGTGATATAGTAGTGTTAGCATAGCAGGGGGTGATCTGATCTCACTGTCTGGTCTCTGAGGTGTTGTTTTATCTAATGGATGTGATGATATCAGACACACTGTCGATGCTTGACTGAAGGCCCTTTGACAGCCGATTTATGATCTCTTCATTATTTATTTATGATTTATTTGAGTAGGGACCCTTGACATTACTGTGCTGTATGTCTGAGATAAGCAGTTATTGTCCATTTTTTATTTAACCTTTATTTAGCTAGGCAAGTCAGTTAAGAACAAATTCTTATTTTACAATGACGTCCTCGCCCGGCCAAACCCTCCCCTAATAACCAGGATGACGCTGGACCAATTGTGTGCCACCCTATCAGACTCCCAATCACAGCCGGTTGTGATACAGCCCGGGATCGAACCAGGGTCTATAGTGACACCTCTAGCACTGAGATGCAGTGTCTTAGACCGCTGCGCCACTCGGGTCAATGCCCTGCTCTCTTGCTGTGTTCCATGGGAGAATCAGAGTTTTGTGCTGCCACCGTAAATTTCCTGACTTCTGTTCCATGCGCCACTAAATCATCAGATGTGGTTGTCCTACTTCCTGTTGTTCTATTGTTCCCATTTCTCCAGATAGACATCAAATCTCCAATAACACCCTGTTGCCCATAGTGCATTGCAGAGCTCTAATGTGGCTCTGGTCAAAAGTAGTGCATTATAAGATACAGGATAGGTTGGGACATGAGATGCATAATGAGCAAATGGTATCTGAAACCCTTCCCCATTATATTAGATATTCAATACCAAATGCCTCAATGTCTGTCCTGAGATGTCTTTTGTCTGAGAAGCATCTAAGGATATCCTCGAGAAAGGAAGGACTCAGTGAGTCTGAATATCTAGTAAGATGCTTCATGGATTGCAGTACAAGCATTGTTTTATTGATTTCATTTTTCTTCATTCTGACAGTCTCCCAACAGTCTCTCATGCAGTCATGGAAACCCCTGGAGTGTCTGTGCCAATGGTGCCAATATCCATCCCCGTTGTAGGACAAGCCTGGCACTGGTAGGGTTCCAGCAGGCCTGGCATGGGACACACAAGGGAGGGCATCCTAAATGGTTATTTGTGTGACAGTGGAACAGAGCTTAGCGCCATGTGTTTCTGAAGGTCCCTGTGGTGAGAGGGGGAATGAAGGAGCTGTAATCCTGTGGTGAGAGGGGGAATGAAGGAGCTGTAATCCTGTGGTGAGAGGGGGAATGAAGGAGCCGTAATCCTGTGGTGAGAGGGGGAATGAAGGAGCTGTAATCCTGTGGTGAGAGGGGGAATGAAGGAGCTGTAATCCTGTGGTGAGTGGGGGAATGAAGGAGCTGTAATCCTGTGGTGAGAGGGGGAATGAAGGAGCTGTAATCCTGTGGTGAGAGGGGGAATGAAGGAGCTGTAATCCTGTGAAGGAGCCGTAATCCTGTGGTGAGAGGGGGAATGAAGGAGCTGTAATCCTGTGGTGAGAGGGGGAATGAAGGAGCCGTAATCCTGTGGTGAGAGGGGGAATGAAGGAGCCGTAATCCTGTGGTGAGAGGGGGAATGAAGGAGCTGTAATCCTGTGGTGAGAGGGGGAATGAAGGAGCCGTAATCCTGTGGTGAGAGGGGGAATGAAGGAGCTGTAATCCTGTGGTGAGAGGGGGAATGAAGGAGCCGTAATCCTGTGGTGAGAGGGGGAATGAAGGAGCTGTAATCCTGTGGTGAGAGGGGGAATGAAGGAGCCGTAATCCTGTGGTGAGAGGGGGAATGAAGGAGCTGTAATCCTGTGGTGAGAGGGGGAATGAAGGAACCGTAATCCTGTGGTGAGAGGGGGAATGAAGGAGCTGTAATCCTGTGGTGAGAGGGGGAATGAAGGAACCATAATCCTGTTGCATCTCCATAGACCCTGCAGCAATTAACATTAATGAGGCTGGTGAAAAGGCAGATGGGATGTTTACTGAGGGCCCTGAGACAAAAGAGGGTCATTTGTACCAATCTGTGACTGTTCTGTCTAAAATACGAGGAAACCAGAATCTTAAGAGTTCTCAAGTGTCTGCTTGTATTCACAGTGACATAATTTGAGGATTTTACTTTTCAAGGATAGTGTTGGTTTATTTCTGACTGTGTAAGCAAGCATGGGTTGATGGTGAGTATGGATGTGGTAGAGACTGGGAACAGCACAGCTGTGTGTGTGTGTGTGTGTGTGTATTCAAGTGTCTGTGTCTGTGCGCACGCGCGCGTGTGTGTGTGTGTGTGCATTCAAGTGTGTGAGCGTGTCTATGTGTGTGTGTGTGTGTGTGTGTGTGTGTGTGTGTGTGTGTGTGTGTGTGTGTGTGTGTGTGTGTGAGAGAGAGAGAGAGAGTGTCTGTGTGTGTTTTGGAGGTATTCCCTGTCTGTGTAGCCTACTTATAAGTTACCACTTTCATTCTTGCATAAAGAACAAAAAGAACTTTGAGGCACATGATCATATGTGCTTTTGTTAAAAAGTCACAAGGCGCATCTTTCATTTCAAGGCACAGATTGGATCATGCTCCCTAATTATTCAATTAGGCTGATTAAAGTGATATGAGATGGACAAAATGAATATTAATATATAAACAAATGTATATGCCAATGTCTGAAGATCACCGGGTTATGGTTAGGGAAATGGTTATCATTAAATGATGTCACAGAAATATATCAAAACTGGAACATTTGCCCCGTTATTGCTTTGATGAAAGTGTATACCAGCCAGCATGATCCGTCTTCATAAAAAGGACGCATCTCCTTTAAGAGAAAATGGGGCGCAACATCTACAATGGTAGGGGTGCATAAATCGACTGAGAATGTAAAATAGCATCATATCGCTAGCACCAATTATTTATCGTTAACAATTCATCAACAGTTATGCTATAATAATCAAGCAATGTGAACTTAAATCATTATACGAAGATTCATATGCAAGAACATTTGGAATATGTCCCTTGTCACCCCTTTCCCTGGCGCCGTCATTGTATGGATACGGACTGTACAGTGCGCTGCAGATTGCGTTGAATTAGCTGTTTGGTGTTGCCCTACAGTTTGGAGGCCATCCCCACACGTTCCGTATAACGGAACGATATTGCAGTATCCTTTGTTTTCCTTCGCTGTGTATCAAGGTAAGAAATTTACCTATGGTTTACCATATGCTTGTCTAGTAGCCGATATATTCTGCACAGACTGGCGTTGCCATGCATTCTTGACTTTTTTCGTCCGTTTCCCTCAATTCTCCATCACCGTAGGCTGAATGGATTGTTTGAATGATGTCAACTAGCTAGCTAGTTATTAAACACAAAATATGGAATAAAGTCAAGTCTGAGTAAAGTCAATTTCAGAATAAATTCGTGAACATGTGCGACGTCGTGTTTCAACCGGCATGCAAGCACCAGGCAACGTTCGTGCGTACTCCACTGTTGTTTTTTTTGGCTCACAATGCTCCATACAGGTTGTTGGTGGCTGTAATTTAGTAGCTACACTAGTTCTACAACGTTGCGTCATCACACCAGCCTGAAGCAGCAGGTCACAACGAAACGATGCAACTAAACCTCAATGTTGCTCTCTTTTTTTGTTGCGGTTTTAACATTCTGTCATTATGATGTTTTGGGTGGCTCGAGCGCTGGGGGATTGCGTAGTCCGCATCGTTATTGTATGATTGTATGGGGTTATGAGCTGTGACATAATTCGAGTAATTGCCCGCTAACAAGCAGGGAAACTTGGACTCGCCAGTCCACTGAGAACATGGCATACAGGAGGACAATGTTATGGTTCTTCTGAGATATTGTGGTGTTTTTCTGTTTTGACTGACATTTTTAGGCTGAGACACACTGTCTTTATTACATTAGTGGAAATTAAGTGCAAGTGTATTGCATTGATTATATATTAGCATTAGGTCTGTTAGCATCGAGTGCCATAGTTTAAAGCGGCAATCAGCAGTTGAAACATTAACTAAGTGCAGTCCCCGCCCCTGTTTCTGGTAAAAAGCTGAAGGATGGTGCTGGAGAATTGTAACAACTCTCAAATTCATAGACAGAGCTATGGCTGCAAGTACTGACCGTCCATGATATCAACATTATAGTTTTAACCATGTTTTGAGGCTAGTGTTTGTTAACATTTACTTTGTTTAACAAACATTGGATTGAAACAAGCTTATATTTTGGGTCTGATGGGGTACAACAGTTGAACTAAGTTGAACTAACTCTGGCTGAATCATTTGATCTACAGTGCCTGGTACACAGCTGCACACAACAGGTTTAGTGTCAAAAGCTAAATATTGGGATTAGAGTGTGTGTGTCCATTGGTAGGCTGGCGTGGAAAATGCATTTGGGTATTTTATATCAGTGTGAACAGATTCTCAGGAAAATGCGAGGGAAAAGCATTAGGCTTGGATGAATTTAGCAGAAACACTTTATTTGAATGCTCCGTCATACTGCCTGCATAAGTCATAAACATGACTTAGTTTGACATAATATGTTTCCTATTGACAGTATGTTAAGCATGATATGCTTATATCAGGTTTATGACAGAGACCAACAGTGGGGTCATAAAGTAATGTCATGCCCCAAGTCCCTTTTATTACACATCAAATGTGTGCATTAAAAGTTAAGCTACCATTTAAAAAAAAAATAATATGCATTTGGCCCAGGCCTAATCATTTTAAAGGGATACTGCGAGATTCTATCAATTATCTCTACAGGTATGCTAGCGTAATGCTACTGTACTTGTAGACTTCCAGTCATTGCCCTACTGCTCGTTAGCTTTGGATTGCAAAACTAACTTCAGTCGCACTGCACGCAGAGACATTAAAATGGTATCCACGAGTTCTTCTGACTGTAGAAAAACGGCTTACTTGCCAGAATCTCACAGTATCCCATTAAAGCTTGACACTGTTGTGATGCATAACAGCAGTAGCTGAACATTTTAGGCAAAAAACCTGACTGTGTGCGTCATAGGTTGCCGACTCGAAACAACACATTATGACACCGTCGACACATTCTGTCCCTGCTGTGTAATTGGACAATTTGAATTCCCCTCTTGATCACATTAATATTAAACACTAAACCTGCCCAGTTGCTCACCAATTAACTCATCCCTTATCTGTCCTGACCATGCACACCTGGGCTGGCACAGCCAAGACAACAGCAGCTGTTGATTCTAGTGTTCATCACTAAAACTTTTTATTTGTGAGGAATGCTGAACCTTGATGAATTGGAGAGACAGACATGTCTAACATATGGGTCTCACAGTCAATGCCAGGTCAGTGTGATACATAATATTCATTTCACTATTCCCAGTTATCTGGAGTAGTAGGCTGTGCTATCATACACTACATGTTTGTTGCACCTTGCAAAGGGATATCATTTAGGCTAGCCTACACTCTGCTATGGCAAGCAGCAAGGGATCATGTCAAGAGGAACACAGAAAGGCAGTAAATGCTAACTCTAAATTGTATTACCTTCACTAGGGAGTCATTAGCTTCACTCCTGAAAGTGTTATGACTGCTGCTTGTACTGAATGTCCATAGTGCTGCTGCCTCTCTATGCCATAAACATGAACCAAAAGTACCTCCTTAACATCTGTTGGGTTTACATGAAGAAAACAAAACATGAAGATGATAAACTAGCCTACACATTTTCTTGCACAGGGAAAACCAGTAAGTCACTTGAAAATATCACTTGTATGAAAATGTAGGCATGTTCCTAAAAACATTGAGGACATACAGTGCCTTCAGAAATTCATACCCCTTGACTTATTCTACATTTTGTTGTTACCGCCTGAATTCAGAATGGATTAAACATATTTTTTTCTCACGTCTACACACAATACCCCTAATGACAGTGAAAACATGTTTTTAGAAATGTTAGCAAATTTATTGAAAATGAAATACAGATATCTCATTTACATAAGTATTCATACCCATGAGTCAGTACCTTGTAGAAGCACCTTTGGCAGCGATTACAGCTGTGAGTCTCAGGGTAAGTCTCTAAGAGCTTTCCACACCTGGATTGTGCAACATTTGCCTATTATTATTTTCAAAGTTTTTCAAGCTCTGTCAAATTGGTTGTTGATCATTGCTAGACAACCATTTTCAGGTCTTGCCATAGATTTTCAAGTAGATTGAATTCAAAACTGTAACTCAGCCAGTCAGGAACATTCACTGTCTTCTTGGTAAGCAACTTCAGTGTAGATTTGGCCTTGTGTTTTAGGTTATTTTAAGGTGAATTATTCTCCCAGTGTCTGATGGAAAGCAGACTGAACCAGGTTTTCCTCTAGGATTTTGCCTGTGCTTAGCTTCATTCCAATTTCGTGATATCCAATTGCGATCTTGTCTCATTGCTGCAACTCCCCAACTGGCTCGGAAGAGGCAAAGGACGAGTCATGCGTCCTCCGAAACATGACCCGCCAAGCTGCGCTTCTTAACACCCGCCTGCTTAAGCTGAAAGCCAGCCGCACCAATGTGTTGGAGGAAACCATAAAGGAAACCATAAAGCCCCCCCCCCCCTCCCCCCCCCCCACGGGTTTGGACCAATTGTGCACCAACCTATGGGGCGATCAAACCCCAGGGTGTTGCGATGCAGTGTCTTAGACCTGCTTTTTCTATCCTAAAAAAACTCCCCAGTCCTTAGTGATTACAAGCATATCCATAACATGATGCAGCCACCACTATGCTTTCAAATATGGAGTGGTACTCAGTAATGTGTTGTATTGAATTTGCCTCAAATATAACACTTTGTATTTAGGACAAAAAGTGAATTTCTTTGCCACGTTTTACAGTATTATTTTAGTGCCTTGTTGCAACAGGATGCATGTTTTGGAATATTTTATTCTGTACAGGCTTCCTGTAGTGACTGGGTGTATTGATAAACCATCCAAAGTGTAATTAATGACCTCACCACGCTCAAAGGGATATTCAATGTCTGCTTTTATTTTTACCCATTTACCAATAGGTGCCTTTTGCAAGGCATTGGAAAACAGCGTTGGTCTTTTTGGTTGGATATGTGTTTTAAAATTCACTGCTGGACTAAGGAACATTACAGAAAGTTAATTGTGTGTGTGGGGTACAGAGATGAGGTAGTCATTTCAAATATCATGGTAAACACTTATTACACAGTTATTACACACAGTGACTCCATGCAACTTATTGGGACTTTTCTTGCAATTTTTTACTCCTGAACTTATTTAGGCTTACCATAATAAAGGGGTTAAATACTTTCATCTTTAGAAGTGATGCTCTAAGCTGCTGCAAATGCCTGACCTGGAACAATCTGTGAACACATGAGCATCCATACATCATACACTGAAAATCATCAGACTACTAAAGCAGAGAGTATTAGCCGACGTAAAAGACCATCTTACACCTGTGTTTTTCAACCTTTTCTGTGCCAGGGACTAGCAAGCTGTGGTTCTCCGCCTTATAGCTGAGTTTAAAGCTATTAGTTGAGAACTGATGAAATAGTGAGTTGACACTATCTGACAGAGCAGATAAGTTAGCAACATCACATGGACCGGAGCTGGTCAACGGAACAGAGGGTTGAGAAACCTTATCCTACTCCTCCTCTGGTCCTCTGCTGATGTAGAGGTTAACCCAGGCCCTGCAGCCCCCAGCATCACTCCCATTCCCCAGGCGCTCTCATTTGACTTTTGTAACCGTAAAAGCGTTGGTTTCATGCATGTTAACATTAGAAGCCTCCTCCCTAAGTTTTTTTTTCTTTTCACAGCTTTAGCACACTCCGCCAACCCTGATGTCCTAGCCGTGTCTGAATCCTGGCTTGGGAAGGGCACCAAAAATCCTGAAATTTTCATCCCTAACTATAACATTTTCCGCCAAGATAGAACTGCCAAAGTGGGCGGAGTTAGCCTGCATTGTTCTGTCATGCTATCCAGGTCTGTGCCCAAACAATTTGAGCTTCCACCTTTCCAGAAACAAGTCTCTCACCGTTGCCACTTGTTATAGACCCCCTTCAGCCCCCAGCTGTGCCCTGGACACCATATGTGAATTGATTTCCCCTTATCTATCTTCAGAGTTCATACTGCCAGGTGACCTAAACTGGGACATGCTTAACACCCTGGCCGTCCTACAATCTAAGTTAGATGCCCTCATTCTCACACAAATTATCAAGGAACCTACCAGGTACAACCCTAAATCCGTAGCCATGGGCACCCTCTTAGATATAGTGGGGGAAAAAAGTATTTAGTCAGCCATCAATTGTGCAAGTTCTCCCACTTAAAAAGATGAGAGGCCTGTAATTTTCATCATAGGTACACTTCAACTATGACAGACAAAATGAGGGAAAAAAAATCCAGAAAATCACATTGTAGGATTTTTTTTATTAATTTATTTGCAAATTATGGTGGAAAATAAGTATTTGGTTAATAACAAAAGTTTATCTCAATACTTTGTCATATACCCTTTGTTGGCAATGACAGAGGTCAAACATTTTCTGTAAGTCTTCACAAGGTTTTCACACACTTTTGCTGGTATTTTGGCCCATTCCTCCATGCAGATCTCCTAGAGCAGTGATGTTTTGGGGCTGTTGCTGGGCAACACGGACTTTCAACTCCCTCCAAAGATTTTCTATGGGGTTGAGATCTGGAGACTGGCTAGGCCACTCCAGGACCTTGAAATGCTTCTTACGAAGCCACTCCTTCGTTGCCCGGGCGGTGTGTTTGGGATCATTGTCATGCCGAAAGACCCAGCCACGTTTCATCTTCCCTTGCTGATGGAAGGAGGTTTTCACTCAAAATCTCACGATACATGGCCCTATTCATTCTTTCCTTTACACGGATCAGTCGTCCTGGTCCCTTTGCAGAAAATCTACTATATTATCTTCTGGGATGAGTAGCAGGCAGTTGAATTTGGGCATGCTTTTCATCCAAAATTCCAAATGCTGCCCCCTTTCCTAGAGAAGTTAAATAAAGGTGAAATAAATAAATAACCATTAGCCAAGGCACGACCAGTTACTTTCCCACTTTCATGGTTAGTGTTCCTCCTTGGAAGAGAGAGGCAGGTATTTTGGGATGCTGATGTTTTACGTCCAACATTCTGTTTCATTGCTTGTTGTTGAACAGTAAGATCTTCTACAGCTGTGAGAGAGTGAGTTTCTGCTGTTTTCCAAAAGGCACGACCAGACAGTCAGGTCTTCTATCCCTCTCGTTCTTCTTGTCGGGCGCAGCATGGGGTGCATCATAATAGTCTAGAAAGGACTTCCTTTCCCTCTCACTCTCCTCTTCATCTGCACTGATCTGAAAAGAAAGGGTAGGTGAATCGTGAAAGGAAGTCCCTGGATACCTGCTGGGAATGCATAGTAGCCATCTGATTAATAGACTTGCATGTGGTGGTTTTAGTCATTCTAAAACATTGTATTGCAACACAATCACTTGCCAATCAATAAGGGATATGTTTTGGCTTTATGAAATAGCAGAGGTAAATCTACCAGGTACATGGTGGTCAATTTAATCTACTTCTGATCTGAGGACACAAAGCAACTTATTGTGACTGTTACAAAGGTTAGTTAGGTCATTGAATTACACATCAAACAGCTAGTGATGTGCTATGTTCAGCAGGACCTGTACCACATGTCCTCTCTTCTATAATCTAGGCCGTTCCTTCCTCAGCCCCAGGGCATGATGTGGTGGTCAGCGAGACGTCACACATTTTGATTAGGACATTTTAAGGCTGGCTATGTTTGTCTCGAACATTTGGAGTCAAAGAATTGTTGGCACTGGCAGTGACATTAAATATCCATGGTTCCTGAGATAAGTATGACTGCATAGCTACTCTTCCTGGGGTCCAGCAAACACTGCTAACCAACAACCTCAGTTTCTGTACTCAAACAATAGTGCCCTCTTGTACATGAGTACGCTAGTGTCTGAGGCATGTTAGCATGCCGTCTGAGGAGCAATAGAGAGAGACTGGGTCAGTCAGACAGCGTTCACTAGGACAGCTCCACTGATATGATCCTGGAGGGAGCAGAAAAATGGGGAGAGAGGGAGAAAGAGGGCAGAGGAAAGAGGGAGGAAGGGAAAAAGAGGGGTGTGAGGGGGGGTTTAAAGTGGAGCAGTGGAGTTTTACTGAGACTGGTTATAAAGCTGGCACTCAGGCGGGAGGAGGAGAGGTAGAGGAGGGGTAGGAGGGAGAGCGAGTAGAGTACTAAGACTTTTGGGAGTGGGCATTTACTGTAGACCGTGGGAGTCTTGAAGGTTGACCATAGACATCTCTAACTGTAGTGTAGAGAATCATTGTACCATCTAAACCGCTGTGAAATATATTTTACATAACCAAAAATATTGTATTTTCAGCTGTTTGAAGCTGGTGTTCAAAACCGAAAGTAAGACGCAAAAACTAAACTTTAAATGGGAAGCATAGAAATAGCGTACATAACCGATCTACTGCTTCTTAGACTTGCTTTCAATGAGAATGACAATCTATAACTCACATTTCTATTTTGAATTTTGTCGGGTCGCCCAAAAAAGTTACATATTGCAGCTGTAATGCGCTAAAACTAAGCTAGCTGTAATAAAGCTTTGCAGTTGCTGCTGATGCTCGTGAATTTTCTCTGATGGTTGTACTAGAGTTATTTTACTGTTTACATTGTATGATAGTGGCATTTACTGGCTAGGTTGTATTGTGTCACTGTTATAGGCGTTGTTAAAGTGTGACTGTAGTCTCAGCCAGGCTAGCTATTTTTATGCCTGGGCTGTTTGAGTTGGCTGGGCTAATTCGGAGATTGCTGTGGTGATAACATTGTGGCTCATTAGAATTCTCTGGAAGGTTAGGCTATGTGAAAATGTGGCTGTGCAGTGTCAATTTAGGATTGTGATAATGCGACTATTAGTTGTGGTAATGTAGTTTATGTCTGCATTTTGCTACAGATACTGTCTCTGTTGTGTCATATCGGAGATTAAAGTGTGGCCATTTTATTTATGGTTATGTGGCTGTCTCATGTTAAAGTGTGTACTACTGAGTCACTTTTGTGATAGTCTGGCCATCTAGGCTAGGTTGTGTTATTGTGTTGATGGTTTCATCTTTCGGTTGTGATAGTGTGGCCATCTAGGCTAGGTTGTGTTATTGTGTTGATGGTTGTGATAGTGTGGCCATCTAGGCTAGTTTGTGTTATTGTGTTGATGGTTGTGATAGTCTGGCCATCTAGGCTAGGTTGTGTTATTGTGTTTATGGTTGTGATAGTCTGGCCATCTAGGCTAGGTTGTGTTATTATGTTGATGGTTGTGATAGTGTGGCCATCTAGGCTAGGTTGTGTTATTGTGTTGATGGTTGTGATAGTGTGGCCCTGGTCTCATATTTCTCAGCTCATGTGAATCCTCTGGAGGCTATTTAGACCCATCTGTCTGATTCCTGACACATCAATGGAGACGCAGCTGTAAAAAAACAGGGCCCCTTCAGGCCTTTTCCTGACAGAGTGAACACATCTCTGTGTGTGTGTTTTGCCTCCAGTCAACGGTTGCCCTACCTGCTGCTTGTTTTTTTTTTTTATGTCGAGTGCATCTGCCTCTGGAGAGACAAGAGAATTAGCTGATCTGATCATGTGGCCTAACACTCACCAGTGTGAGGCCTCCCGGATGGTCATTTGACTCCCAAAATCCTGATACCTCAACCATTCAACACATAACAGGCCAATCAAACACTCCTGAGCCCTGGAAAATAGGCCTACTAATAATTTGCATACTGTACACATTTAGTGTAGAGCCCTGTGCAAGAACTCCTTGGCAGACACTGTGTATTTGCGCTTGAATGCGAGGAGAGCTACTTGCAGCGGCATTCAGGATATAGGAACCTCCTTTTTTTTTCTGGGATGTGGACCTAGGCCCAATGTCTTGTAATTTAAGTTAGTGTACATCTAAGCTACTTGACTTCCTGCCGTGCTGTTATGTGAGGAGGGTGCACATCACACCCCTTTGTGCACACTGACTGATTCTCAAAGGGCCGAAGCCTTGACAGTGAATCATCTCGTTTTAGGATTAGATCCAGAGTGACATTTCTGTCCTGCTGGGGTTGTGCTAATGCCTCACCTTTGGTCTGCTTCTGCTTGGCGTTAAGCCTTCCTGGTTCTCAGGCTGTTATGTTGTGGCTTCTAAAGGCCTCTCAGGCAGACCTGTTCATATGCATGTTGAAATGCAAATCTATTGTTTTCACCCTCCAAGAAACAACACACACTGATAGGCCTGGCCTACATAGGGCTGGGGTGATTTTGTTTGACATTCATGGCAATGTATCATCCTAGATGTTTTGTGTGACATTCATATAACCCAAGTATTGTTATTAGGTTTCTAAATCGTGATCCCATTGAGATTATTAAACCTGTCGCAGTGGTCACCAACCGGTCAATCGTGATCGGCTGGTTGATTTTCAATGCATTCCTTGTCGATCACCAAACATTTCTGTAGGAAATCCAACGATAAAGGCTTGCGCTCCATTTTGTTCAATTTTTATTTGTGTTGTGAATTTGGCGGTAGGTGCACTTGATTCATAAGCCCTGCGCAGCAGGTACTCAGTGTTCACATTTTTAACTATTTAATTTGTTACAGAAGATAAACTCTGCCTACCTGGCGGACCGGTGACTAAATCGAGTGCTGCGACTACTACGCTGGCCAATCGCTGGCCAATCGGATAGCTCAAATCACCACGCCCACAGAACTCTCACGACCCACAGCAAAGTTTGATAGGCTACTAGCCTATGTAAGAGTTAATAACTTTTAAAACCATGACCACATAGAGACCGTCCAAATTATACAGCAAAGAGCTGCTGTTTTTGAGTGAGTTCATGTTACATTTTTTATTCAGGACTGTCAACACTGTTTTTATTCGACACTATTACAAAACATAAAACGCACTTCTCCGTACTTCCACTAGCGCTGCAATGAATGAGTAGCCAAGTATAGGCCTATCAAAGGCCCTGCGTTTTAGTATTAGTAGCTTGTCGTGTCTATTGTAATATTGTGGAATATTTAACTTTCTCATATGAACAACATGAATTTGTGCATGAGGCAGATGCAATGCGACTCGAGTTTAGTCATCAGGTGGGAGACTGTTCCCCCTCTCTCTAGTCATCAGGTGGAAGACTGTTCCCCCTCGCTCTAGTCATCAGGTGGGAGACTGTGCTTCCTCCCTCTGGTCAGTCTCACCGGAGGAAAGAAAGGAGAGCTCAGGGACCGTGAGAGGACCCTCTTCTGTTCTCTCCCTCTCTCCACTGAGACTAATGCCGCGTTCAAAACAACTGGGAACTACTGGGGGAAACTAGATCTGACTGGGAAACCGTTTTGAACAGTCATCCAACTCGGGATTCCAAGTCAGAAACTCTGGCATCTTTCTAGACCTCCGACTTTCCAACCTGAAGATCACTGACATCATGATTTTACCTTGGGCCCCAGTTGTCTTGAAAGCACCTTGACCAAACGCACATTTCAATTTATGCTCAGCTGTGTCTCACAAGTGCAACACCAACTGATCTATTTTGTTATCAAAGCTCGAGTTGTGAAATATAATATGGTCTGATTAACAATTTTGGGAGGCCAGTCATATAGCCAATATGCTGTGATATTGTATTAGTCCTTAACTTAATTCCTACACAACTGGTTTTATTAGGTTCATCAAATCACATTTTATTTGTCACTTGCGCCGAATGCAGGTGTAGACCTTAGTGAAATGCTTACTTACAAGCCCTTAACCAACAATGCAGTTCAGAAAAATACCTAATAAAAATAAAAGAAACAAAGTAACAAATAATTACAGAGCAGCAGTAAAATAACAATAGCAATGTTAAGGTTACATTTTTTTTAGTGGTAGATCTGCTTGTTTTTAGACTGCGAAAGAAGTGATCTTACTGCACCAGTAACCAAAAGGTTGTTTGTTCACATTGTTCGAATACCCTAGCCAACTATCTGTCTATGTGCCCTTGAGCAAGGAGCTTAACCCTAATTGCTTTGGATAAGAGCCAATTTTTTGCTTGACACAATTTCATGTGTCCTGAAGGTAGAACTCCGCCTACCCGGCAGGCCCAGAGAGCAAATCAATTACACCTATAGGCCTGCCGCTGGCTAATTGGACAGCTCTGATTACCGTGTCTGCACAATTTTCTCGTGCCATAGACTGTAAAACAAAGCCTTGAACGCACAGCAAAGTTGATAATGTAAGATTTAAAAACTTTTAAGACAATGACTATAGAGAATGACTCAACGACTACAGCAAAGAGCTGCTGTTTTTATGAGTAAGTTCATGCTTAAGTTATTGAGCACTGTCAACACCTTGTTCAACACTTTTTTATGAGACATAAAATGTGAGCTCTCTCTACTTTCACTCATGCTACAACCAGCACTGCACCTGCAATGAATGAGTCTAGTAAAGTGTTTCCATAAGCTTGTGTTGCTTTTATTATTGTCTTGCCTTTTTTTAATATCCAGGAATATTTTACTTTCTCTGGTCATAGGAGTAACAACATTAATTGGTGCATGAGGCAGAAATAATGCAATGCGACTTGTGTTTCGCCATCAGCTGGAAGACTGTCTCCTTTTCTCAGTGGAGGAAGGGAGAGAGGAGGGACGGTGAGTCTGGTGAGAGGCAGCCTCATCGCTGCTCCCGCCCTCCGCTCAGACTGACCATCAGATGCAGGTCATCAGTCCAGTAAAAAAAGTACATTATTATGCTCACTCAGCTGTGCCTCAGAAGTAATACAACAAATGATCTATTACCAGTGTGATCATATACCTACAATTTTGAAATATCATTTGAAAATGGTCTGAAAAGAACCCCATATGCAGGGAATTTCAAGCATAGCCAATATGCAGTGATAATGTATTGGGCCTATAGCCTTCTGCACAAACAGAACTGTTTTTAATTGGTTAATGTTGCATAGGTTTATGTTTTTTATGTCACATTTAAATCAAATCTGAGCGGTAGATCTCGGCCTGCATTTTGAATTAGAACGTGATCTTGACTCAGGAAATCTTGGTGACCACTGGTGTAGAGACTTATTTACAGATGGCTGGGCATGCTACCAGAGTTGTGAGATTATTCCAACATCAGGTTGAATGAAGGGGGATTATACGGCAGCACTGCTGTGAGTGTGAACGACCCACCAGAAGGTACTGATGAGACAGACCATATAGTACCCGGCCTGAGCAGATGGTCTCAACCAAAGGTCTCCACAGGAACTGTTGAAGGGTGCCAGGTAACGAGCAGTTCCATATTTCCCAAACACAAACAAGCGATGCAGAGAGCCAGAGAAGAGCTGTGTCTGCAGTAGCACTGTGGACGATTGTGACATTGACAGTATTCGGATAAAGTCACTAACTCCTCTCTGCTTGTAAAGGCCAATTGATTTGGGTTTCGAATTACAGTACCAGTCAAAAGTTTGGACACCTACTCATTCCAGGTTTTTAAAATTTAATTTTCATATTTTCTACATTGTAGAATAATAGTGAAGACATCAACACTATGAAATAACACATGGAATCATGTAGTAACCAAAAAAGTGTTAAACAAATCAAAATATATTTGAGATTCTTCAAAGTAGCCACCCTTTGCCAAGAGTGTGCAAAGCTGTCATCAAGGCATTCTCTCAACCAGCTTCAAGAGGTAGTCACCTGGAATGCATTTCAATTGACATGTGTGCCTTGTTAAAAGTTATTTAGTGGAGTTTGAGCCAATCAGTTGTTTTGTGACAAGGTAGGGGTGGTATCAGTGGCGTAAAGTTATTTAACTTCTCTAGGGTAAGGGGCAGCATTCGGAATTTTGGAGTGAAAGCATGCCCAAATTACACGGCCTGCTACTTGGGCCCAGAAGATATGATATGCGTATACTGATACTGGTAGATTTGGATAGAAAACACTCTAAAGTTTTCAAAACTGTTAAAATAGTATATGTGAGTATAACAGAACTGATTTGGCAGGCAAAAACCTGAGAAAAATCTGTTCAAGAAGTAGTTTATTTTTTGGTTTTGTAGTTTTCTATTCAATGCCATTACAGTATCCATTGACTTAGGACTCAAATTGCAGTTCCTATGCCTTCCACTAGATGTCAACAGTCCCATTGCAATATTATAGAACATTTAGGCTAAAAACAACCTGAGGATTGAATATAAACATCGTTTGACATGTTTCTATGAACTTTACGGATACAATGATTTTTTTGTCTGCCTGTCTTGACTGAGCCTGTGGATTACTGAAGAAAACGAGCAAACAAAACAGAGGTTTTTGGATATAAAGAGACTTTATCGAACAAAAGGAACATTTATTGAGTAAATTAATGTCTTCCGAGTGCAACCATATGAAGATCATCAAAGGTAAGGGATTAATTGTATCTCTATTTCTGACTTGTGTAACTCTACTTGGCTGGCTACTGTTTGTAATGATTTGTCTGCTGGGCTATTTTCTCAAATAATCGTAAGGTATGCTTTCGCCGTAAAGCATTTTAAAAAATCTGACACCGTGGTTGGATTCACAAGAAGTTCATCTTTAAACCGATGTATAACACTTGTATGTTTTCTGAATTTTTATAATGACTATTTCTGTATTTGAATTTGGCGCTCTGCAATCTCACTGGATGTTGGCAAGATAGGACGCTAGTATCCCACATACCCTAGAGCGGTTAAAACATCTTAAGGCTCCTTTTATCTCAATTTCCGCCTGAATGACGTGCCCAAAGTAAACTGCCTATTGCTCAGGCCCTGAAGCCAGGGTATGCATATAATTGGTACCATTGGATAGAAAACACAGAAGTTTGAAGAAATTTTAAAATATATTAGGACAATAAAACACAATAGATATGGTTGGAGAAAATCCAAAGAAAAACTAACTGTAATTTTGTTTCTTTTGAGAGAACATCCTCTTAGAATGGCCAATATAAGGGCATACTGAGAATTAGCTCCCTGGATGTGATTCCTATGGCTTCCACAGGGTGTCAGCAGTGTATGTTCAAGGTTTCAGGATTGTAACTTAAAAAACTAATAACAAATATCAGTTTTAGTACAGGGACACAATCTTGGAAATTCGTGTTTGCGCGCGCTATGAAGACAGGACGCACCTGCTAAAATCGGTTTCCTATTGAACATACTTCTTTCCGTAAGATATAATAGTTTGATTACATTTTAGGGTATCTGAGGAGTAAATAGAAATGTATTTTGACTTGTTGAAACGAAGTTTAGTCGTAGATTTTCAGATTCTTTTCTCTCCATGTTGAACGAGTGGATTACGCAAATCGATGGCGCCAACTAAACAGACCTTTTGGGATTTAAAGAAGGATTTTATCTAACAAAACGACACTACATTTTATAGCTGGAACCCTTTGGATGACAAATCACAGGAAGATTTTCAAAAAGTAAGTGAATATTTAATTGCTATTTGTGAATTTATGAAACCTGTGCTGGTGAGAAATATTTTGATGTAGGCGCTGTCCTCAAACAATCGCATGGCATGCTTTCGCTGTAATAGCTACTGTAAATCAGACAGTTCAGTTAGATTAACAGGAATTTAAGCTTTCAACCGATATAAGACACATATGTACCTAAATCTTTAATATCCATAATATTTATGAATATTTATTTGATTTGTGAGTCCTCCAGTTCCACCGGAAGTTGTTCCGCTAGCGGGATGCCTAGGCTTAAGAATGAACTGACTTGCCTAGTTAAATAAAGGTTAAATAAAAACATCTGTGAGATTGACTAACAAAATCAACGCCCCCCCCCCCCCCCATTTGGTAATTCGACCATGATAGGGCAGTGCATAAGTCGTCCAGGTTAGGGGAGGGTTTGGTCATCATTGTAAATAAGAATGTGTTTTTAACTGACTTGCCTAGATCATAGATCAAGAAGTTAAGTAAAAATACTTTAAAGTACCCAACAAAAACTACTTAAGTAGTATTTGTACTTTAGTTTATTTATATATTTCTGACTTTACTTCACTACATTCGTAAAGAAAATAATCTACTTTTTTACATTTTCCCTGACACCCAAAAGTACTTGTTACATTTTGACAGGAAAATGTTCCAATTCACACACTTATCAAGAGAACATCCCTTGTCATCCCTAATGCCTCTGATCAGAAGAACTCACAAAACACAAATGCTTAATTTGTAAATTGTCTGAGTGTGCCCCTGGCTATCCGTCAATAAAAAAATCTAAATTTTGCAGTCTGGTTTGCTTAATATAAGGAATTTTAAATGGTTTATATTTTTACCTTTACTTTAGGCACACTGCTGCAGTGTGTGCAAGCCTGGTCAAGAACTACAGGAAACGTATGATCTCTCTAATTGCAAACAAAGGTTTCTGTACCAAATATTATAGTTCTGCTTTTCTGATGTATCAAATACTTATGTCATGCAATAAAATGCTAATTAATTACTTAAAAATCATACAATGTGATTTTCTGGATTTTTGTTTTAGATTCCATCTCTCACAGTTGAAGTGTACCTATGATAAAAAGTAGACCTCTACATGCTTTGTAAGTAAGAAACACTGCCGATTTTGCAGGTTATCAAATACTTGTTCTCCCCACTGTAAGTACATTTTAGAAATTCCATTTACTTTTGATACTTAAGTATATTTAAAACCAAATACTTTTAGACTTTTACTCAAGCAGTATTTTACTGGGTGACTTTTACTTGAGTCATTTTCTATTAAGGTATCTTTACTTGTATTCAAGTATGACAATTTAGTACTTTTTCCCACAAGGTGGTATACAGAAGATAGCCCTATTTGGTAAAAGACCAAGTCTATATTATGGCAAGAACAGCTCAAATAAGCAAAGAGAAATGACAGTCCATCATTACTTTAAGACATGAAAGTCAGTCAATCTTGAACATTTCTGTCGGGTCTCAATTTACTGTTATAGAATAATACACAATTTCGAAATTTGGTTTTGCATCAGCAGTTTTTCTCTTATGTCAGTCACTCAATTATCCCAAGCCTGCTAACTTTAGATTGGTAAGTTATTCTAGCCAGCTATTTTATTTTTATTACAGGTCGAAGAAACATTTCAAACTAAGTATAGAATCAATCATTGGGATGTTTTTATCATAAATCTTCAATAAAGTTCTAACCGGAGAATTCCTTTGTGTCTAGAGGAGCAATGGAACGCAGTGGAATCATGTGGAATGCGCATGACCAGGAAATGGCTCTCTGCCAGTAACCTGACTCATTCAGCTCTTATTCAGTCCCACAACACAGTAGAATCCTCATTCAAGTTTCTAAAGACAGTTGACATCTAGTGGAAGCCCTAGGAAGTGCAACTTCATTCATATCCCACTGTGAATTCAATAGGGCCTGGGTTGAAAATCGACCAACCTCAGATTTCTCACTTCCTGTTTGGATTTATTCTCAGGGTTTTGCCTGCCATATGAGTTCTGTTATACTCAGACATCATTCAAACAGTTTTAGAAACTTCAGTGTTTCCTATCCAATACTACTACTAATATGCACATATTAGCAACTGAGACTGAGGAGCAGGCTGTTTACTCTGGGCACCTCTGGGCACATTTCATCAAAGCTACTCAATACTAGAGGTCAACCAATTAATCGGAATGGCCGATTTAATTAAGGCCGATTTTTCAAGTTTTCATAACAATCGGAAATCGGTATTTTTGGACACCGATTTGTATTTTTTTACACCTTTATTTAATCTTTATTTAACTAGGCAAGTCAGTTAAGAACACATTCTTATTTTCAATGACTGCCTAGGAAAGTTGGGTTAACTGCCTCGTTCAGGGACAGAAAGACAGATTTTCATCTTGTCAGCTTGGGGGATCCAGTCTTGCAACCTTACAGTTAACTAGTCCAATGCTATAACCACCTGCCTCTCGTTGCACTCCACGAGGAGACTGCCTGTTACGCGAATGCAGTAAGCCAAGGTAAGTTGCTAGCTAGCATGAAACTTATCTTATAAAAAACAATCAATCAATCACAATCACTAGTTAACTACACATGGTTGATGATTTACTAGTTTATCTAGCATGTCCTGCGTTGCATATAATCTGACTGAGCATACAAGTATCTGACTGAGTGGTGGTAGGCAGCAGCAGGCTCGTAAGCATTCATTCAAACAGCACTTTTGTGTGTTTTGCCAGCAGCTCTTCATTGTGCATCAGGCATTGCGCTGTTTATGACTTCAAGCCTATCATCTCCCGAGATGAGGCTGGTGTAACCGAAGTGAAATGGCTAGCTAGTTAGCGGGGTGCACGCTATTAGCGTTTCAAACGTCACTCGCTCTGAAACTTGGAGGGGTTGTTCCCCTTGCTCTGCATGGGTAACGCTGCTTCGAGGGTGGCTGTTGTTGTGTTCCTGGTTCGAGCCCAGGGAGGAGCGAGGAGAGGGACGGAAGCTATACAGTTACACTGGCAATACTAAAGTGCCTATAAGAACATCCAATAGTCAAAGGTTAATGAAATACAAATGGTATAGAGGGAAATAGTCCTATAATTCCTATAATAACTACAACCTAAAATTTCTTACCTGGGAATATTGAAGACTCGTTAAAAGGAACCACCAGCTTTCATATGTTCTCATGTTCTGAGCAAGGAACTTAAACGTTAGCTTTCTTACATGGCACATATTGCACTTTTACTTTCTTCTCCAACACTTTGTTTTTGCATTATTTAAACCAAATTGAACATGTTTCATTATTTATTTGAGGCTAAATTGATTTTATTGATGTATTATATTAAGTTAAAATAAGTGTTAATTCATTATTGTTGTAATTGTCATTATTAAAAAAATATAAAACAATTGGCCGATTTAATTGGTATGGGCTTTTTTTAGTCCTCCAATAATTGGTATCGGCGTTGAAAAATCATAATCGGTCGACCTCTACTCAATACTGACCTTGCAGTCATAAGAAGTTAACTGCCCTGTTCAGGGGCAGAACGACAGATTTTTACCTTGTCAGCTCAGGGATTTGATCCAGCAATCTTTCGGTTACTGGCCCAACACTCTAACCACTAGGCTACCTCGCTCCCCCAGATTTCACATTAAAAACTGCAAACATTTCTCCCCACCCTATGAAAAAAATGTGTAGAGTTGCAGGAAATTTGCTTTAAAACGGCTAATTCTTCTTTCCGCCCCATGGCAAAATGTGTGGAATTGCAGGAAATTAACTCAAAGCTAAAATATTTAGCTTGCAAGATGGGGGGAAACACTTTCACTTGGGACCCCCAAAAGACTAGGGCCCGTTCTGACTGTGGATGTGGGTACGCCGACCGGCGAGCCTCTGCAGCCCCTCATGATGAATTCAGATCCCCCCCCCCCCACCCCCATCAAAGTTCCCTGAGATAGAACATCCCTGGCCCAACCTGCTCCTCCACAAATGTATTTGGTTGACATTTGTTTTGCTGTTGTCCCTCATGGTAAAGTAAAGATACCCAAGGACCGTATCCAAGTGTCCCTGCATCCTAAAGCTGGCTCCCTCTCACTTTCCATCCACAACTGCACCTGCTCATATCCAGTAACACAGGGGCAAAGAAAACCTTTCTAGTGTTGTTATGGCAATGATTTGTGATCTCTGCAATACTAACAAGGGACATATGACAGCAATAGGACTAAAAACAGACACATTTCCACCTACAGGTGTGTATAGTAGTGAAAATATTTGACAGAACTTCCCTTAATGCAGACAGGTCTTCCTGGGACAAGGATTGGAGTCACTACCATTTTTCACTCCGTTCAAAAGATTCTCATAGAAGGAAATGAGCTGTTTCTATTCAGCATCTAAACTGACGTGACCCCAACCCCGCCAGAGGGTTATTTTGAGGTCACTTCATGACCTAGTACACTACACAGTATCCCTGGTTCACCCATAATGTTTATCTGTGCGGTATAACATCGTAAGCTCTTAAGACCTTTTGGGGCCATGATCCTCTTGGCTCTCTAAGACTTTTAGACTGAGACCACGGCTGTTTCAGAAGGCTCATCATTCTTTGAGTGTGTGTGAGTTTGTTATTAGCCCTCTCTGATTTGAGCCAGGGTTGTTTTGTTAGCCTATTATTTGTGGATGGGGCAATTTTGTCTGATCTTCCTCAGTGAACTCCATAACCCGCTGTATTTGGACAATAGGCAGTGATTACTGTGCTGTACAGTCGATCTTTGTGAATTAACCTCAGGGCCAGTGAGATCAGTCTAACAGTCTGACAAGGGGATTAAAGGATGACCCAAATCCTCTGCATGGGGGGTGGGGTACTACTGTACCAGGCACTAGAACACGTTTTTGGTTTCCACACCTGACTTTTTTGTTTCTCTTATTCAATCACTCCTACATAGGTCATAACGAGGGCAGTTGTCTCTAGTCTACTTTTGTTAGGTGGCATCTACTGGCCCTCAAGTATTTGGTATTCCTGAAGTAAACTGCATTCGGAAAGTATTCAGACCCATTCACTTTTTCCACATTTTGTTATGTTACAGCCTTATTCTAAAACTGATTAAATCGTTTCCCCTCCTCAATCTACACACAATACCTCATAAGAATGGGAGAAACTCTCCAGATTCTGGTGTGCCAAGCTTGTAGCGTCATACCCAAGAGGACTCAAGGCAGTAATCGCTGCCAAAGGTGCTTCAATATAGTACTGAGTAAAGGGTCTGAATACTTATGTAAATCTTATGTACATTTTATAAATATGCAAAAAATGCATTTTTGCTTTGTCATTATGTTCATTTAAGAATAAGGCTGTAACGTAACAAAATGTGGTAAAAGGGGTCTGAATACTTTCCAAATGCACTGTATATATGCACCATTTAGCAGATGCTTTTATCCAAAGCAACTTAGTCATGCGTGCAAGTACAGGTGGTCCCAGGAATCAAACCCACTAACCTGGCGTTGCAAGCACCATGCTCTACCATCTGAGCTACAGAGGACCAGGAGGGTTTTGCATGGACCTCCCCTTGGATGCAGACTGACTGTCATCCAGACTACGTAGTTTTCAGGCAAATCAAAAGAAGAGGATTAGTACTAGGCCTACTCAGGTTGGTGGATTCAGCTCCCCTCAGCCAAATAGGTTTCTCTGCCATAAAAAAAACAGAACCTGGCCAAGTTAATACTCACCTCAATAACCAGGTCCTGTCCAGGTTAATACTCACCTCAATAACCAGAACCTGTCCAAGTTAATACTCACCTCAATAACCAGAACCTGTCCAAGTTAATACTCACCTCAATAACCAGGTCCTGTCCAGGTTAATACTCACCTCAATAACCAGGTCCTGTCCAGGTTAATACTCACCTCAATAACCAGGTCCTGTCCAGGTTAATACTCACCTCAATAACCAGGTCCTGTCCAGGTTAATACTCACCTCAATAACCAGAACCTGTCCAAGTTAATACTCACCTCAATAACCAGAACCTGTCCAAGTTAATACTCACCTCAATAACCAAGTCCTGTCCAAGTTAATACTCACCTCAATAACCAGAACCTGTCCAGGTTAATACTCACCTCAATAACCAGGTCCTGTCCAGGTTAATACTCACCTCAATAACCAGGCCCTGTCCAGGTTAATACTCACCTCAATAACCAAGTCCTGTCCAGGTTAATACTCACCTCAATAACCAGGCCCTGTCCAAGTTAATACTCACCTCAATAACCAGAACCTGTCCAAGTTAATACTCACCTCAATAACCAGAACCTGTCCAAGTTAATACTCACCTCAATAACCAGGTCCTGTCCAGGTTAATACTCACCTCAATAACCAGGTCCTGTCCAGGTTAATACTCACCTCAATAACCAGGCCCTGTCCAGGTTAATACTCACCTCAATAACCAAGTCCTGTCCAAGTTAATACCTCAATAACCAGGTCCTGTCCAGGTTAATACTCACCTCAATAACCAGAACCTGTCCAAGTTAATACTCACCTCAATAACCAGGTCCTGTCCAAGTTAATACTCACCTCAATAACCAGGTCCTGTCCAGGTTAATACTCACCTCAATAACCAGGCCCTGTCCAGGTTAATACTCACCTCAATAACCAGGCCCTGTCCAGGTTAATACTCACCTCAATAACCAGAACCTGTCCAAGTTAATACTCACCTCAATAACCAGAACCTGTCCAAGTTAATACTCACCTCAATAACCAGAACCTGTCCAAGTTAATACTCACCTCAATAACCAGGTCCTGTCCAAGTTAATACCTCAATAACCAGGTCCTGTCCAGGTTAATACTCACCTCAATAACCAGGTCCTGTCCAGGTTAATACTCACCTCAATAACCAGGTCCTGTCCAGGTTAATACTCACCTCAATAACCAGGTCCTGTCCAAGTTAATACTCACCTCAATAACTAGGCCCTGTCCAGGTTAATACTCACCTCAATAACCAAGTCCTGTCCAAGTTAATCCTGTTGAAGTTAATATTTACTTATCATTTTTGTTAAACAACTCTGTAATGACAAGCTAGGGCCTAATAGTTTTTGAACTTTGGTCGATCTGGTTGTCTCTCATAGTCAGTTAGTGTAGTAAGGCTTTAACCAATGTCTGTTAGAAGTAGGATGCAGTTTCTCCTACAGACACTGATTGCATTTACCCCCAAAATGTTTCAGGATAGGATTTAGGGAAGGTCAGTTGCTGCTAGATCTCTGCCTATGGACAGCTTTTACCCTGAGTGAACGTCAGTCTTTGTTATTTCTGAAATATATTTGCCCACACCAGTTGGTTTCAGATGAACCATGCTTTCTTTGCCAGTATAAATAGAACGCGTTTTGCATTGTGCTTCTTAGCTCGGTTGGCAACACCATTATCTGGTCTGAGTGTTCTATAGTCTAGGTGTTAGCGAATTAGGTTGTGTTCCTCAGACTTTACCTGTGGACAGGGTCAAGCTTTGGCCTTTGTAATGTTGTTAACCCTTCATCATCCCACTTTGGAGAGATCATTACCCTGAGAGCCATTGGCCTAATCTGTGTTGAGGGAAGCACTGAGATTATTTCTCTCCTGTGCACATTTGCAGAATGTCCAAGTGATCTTATACTTTCCATACTGAAAATACAGAGTAAGTTACTTTTGCTTTTCTGTGTTGACTTGGTTAATGATGGAATCCGCAGTAGGTGGAAACAGCGCCACTGTCACCCATTGTTTTTGCTTTGTTGACGAAGCAAAGACTGGGAGTTCTGGGGAGCGTCAAGTTAAAAAATGCAGTACATATTCTCCTGTATTATCATGCATGCAATGATGATCTTGAAGAACGATCTGGCCTTAATGACCATGTATTCTTATCTCCACTGGGCAAAGCCAGAAGAGGACTGGCCTCCCCTCAGAACTTGTTCCTCTAGGTTTCTTCCTAGGAGCTTTTCCTAGCCACCGTGCTTCTGCATTGTTTTAGGCTGAGTTTCTGTATAAGCACTTTGTGACATCTGCTGATGTAAAAAGGGCTTTATACATTTTAAAGAAACTGTTTGTTTGCAGTAACTTCTTTGTTGTAATATCGCAAATGGTCAGTTTCACCATTAGGGAATCCAGCTTCAAGGTGTGGTTACAAGAGTCTTAGTCTTGCCGTAAGGGTCTTGCCACATGGTTTGGCTAGCAGTACTAGCATTTTCATTAGGCAGGATGTAGAGCTGTGATTAAGGCCCCAGGTAGATCACACTGTATTAGGCTAATGGGGTCTGAAAGCAGGTTAGCTCATGTTCTACTCAGTTATTTTCCTACGTGTAGTTAAACTGTTAGGGTTGTAAAATGCTCCCATTCTGGACCGTGATTCTCTTTTTCCAGCTCTGGAAAGTACTTCAATGTTTGGGCTGCTAGGAAGATCTGCTTAAGCAGTAAGTTTGTATGCTAATTTGCTTGTTTCTTGTATCAGGCAAAGTGTTAGGAAAACAACCTGTTAGGGATGTTTATTTTTTCCTAGTAAGATGTGGCACATAGTTTGACAGTGTTGAACATTTTCATTTTGATATAGGCTAGTAGAGCAGATTATTTTGCAATTGATCTAGACCCTACACAGGTCTGTCTTTCCCTTTGACTAGTCTACCGTCCAATAGTATCTATGGCTACGCCTCAAGTCCCTTTCCAAGTATGTCAGTGTCTCATGGCCCTGTTCAATTTAAACAGAAAATCCCTGGTTTAAGGTAAAATAGCAATTCCTCCAACATTGCAAGAAAGTGCATGAAATTGACAATCATGCAGTCAACTTATTTATTTTACTCCATAGCCTGTTGTTGAATGATGTATCCAAATGTAGTTTGCTGAAGTGAAGTGTTATTTTCTCATACCCTTTCAACTTCTAGATACCAGTTTGTTTGAATACTGTCTGCCAGTGTCTGGTCTATCTTGATTTCATTGTGGCTCAGTACAACTGTTGAAGGTCAGGAGACATCCCTCTATCCTTTAGTGTCCTTAGAAATAAAAGCAGACAGTTAGAGGTAATACTAGCTAGTGGAATACAAACAAGGCATCATTGTCCTATTTTATTGCGTAGTGTCTGTGCTGGTTTAGATGATGGATTAATCATCATGCATTTGATTGATCAGACTAAACACATGTTTTATATGAGAAGATAATTGGCCTGCAAGGGCCTCCAGTTGAGGGCAATAATTTAGGCCTACCTCACAAAGAGGTGGCTGTATTGGATCTTAATACACATGGTTATTTTCCTGTGGTCCTGTACGTCCTTTGTTGCAAAGAAGGTTACCCAGTACTTTATGCTAATAATGAACCAGCTATGGTGACGATTAGGGAGAGTCTAAGACAGGTGTTCTGGACTTGAACCAGCTATGGTGACGATTAGGGAGAGTCTAAGACAGGTGTTCTGGACTTGAACCAGCTATGGTTACGATTAGGGAGAGTCTAAGACAGGTGTTCTGGGCATACTTGAACCAGTGCAATGACTCAGAACTTTTCATTTCGGTCACTGCAAAATTAAAATCTTAAAAGGAGAACAAATATTTTACGTAGACAAATAGCCTACATTCAGTATCTTTCACGATCTCACTTCCATGCACACACACACACTTAGGAGTGCTGTTACACTAGCATTCACTGCTTCATGAGGTCATGGCAGGCAGACACCGTATCCGTCGCCATTATGTCTGGGCTGGCTAGCCTAAACACACACAGGCTCCCTGTCCACGGGGCTGGACCGAGTTCATTGTGTCTGTCCTCTCGACAGCGTTATTAAGAATGGCTGCTTCACGTCGTCTCCTGAGGATTCCATTTATAAATGTATAGTACTGGTGCTGCACCCCCCTCACCCCACCAGACTATCGGAACGGTCCACTGAAGACCTGGAACTAAATGAGGAGGAGAAAGCCAGGGGTGAGAGAGGGGCTGTGCTGCAGCCTGTAGTCTTTTAAGATCTCAGCGTCATGTGTCTGCCTGGTGCTGCAGGTGTCAGTGGCCAGTCACAGTCTGACAGGTGGACCGCCCCCCCCCAGTGCTCTAATCCTGACACTGCGGGTCCTCGCTGCTGTTGCAGGCGGTCCATCTCGATACCTGCGGGGAAACCGTGGGCAGGAAAGGGGAGGAAGAGGAAGAGGGAGGTGAAGGGGGTGACTTTGTTTTAAAGGTCAGCATAAAGTATTCAGCAGAAAGCGGCGGTGGTAAGTGTGAGTGTGTGGTGGTCGGTAACCAGATACTGGGCCACAACCCTGAGTTAGGCAGATAGCCTAGTGGTTACGTGTGTTGGGCCACTAACCAAAAGGTTGCTGATTCAAATCCCTGCGCTGACTAGCTGTTGATGCCCTTGAGCAAGGAACTTAACCCTAATTGTTCTTGTAAATTACTAAAATGTAAATGGTATGGCTGTTTTAATTCAAGTGTGTGCTATCATGTCTGAGTGGGAGCCTGTTTCCAGGCCGTGTGTCAAGTGGCTGTTTGTGTGTATATTTCAGCACTGGAAGCTTGTAGATTCAGAACCCTAAGAGCTTTTCGGAGGGTGCTGCTATGTTTTAAGTACTGTGGTGTGTTTGTGTGTGTGTGTGGGATGGGGAGTATTACTTAATACTGCTGCAGCACTTCTACAGTGGCTGAGGCTGTGTAATGGAAATTCATTGAGGCTTTATCTTGGTTGTTTATTTTAGTATTATAAATGATGTAATGTAATGACTTAGCACCATTTGAGTAATTGCTTATGGATTGAACCATTTGATGATTTTACCTGCCGCTATTTCATTGTTGACTGAACTAAACCTAATATTTTGTTTAGCATGTTGTTCCTCTTTAAATGTCCTTAGACATGTGACTCTGACTGGTCTCATGTTAGAGTATACGCCACATCATGCATGTATCAAGGTTTGGTTCAATAAGACCACTGTTTCCATGCCAGAGCTGTCTTATTTTGATGGCTTGTGTGTATTTATTCAGCTTAGCTAGCCCCTTCTCCAAGAGAGTGTGTGTGTGTGTGTGTGCAGCATGTTTCGAGGAGTTTGGGCCGGTCTTGTTGCACTGAAACAGGCAGCAAACAGCGCTACTCCTCTCTGCTCCAGATTTGTGAAAACAAATGAGAATATTTTGTGATTATAGAAAAAGGATGAAAGAAAGATTATATGTTTGTCACAAGATTCTGATCAAGGCTGCATGAATTTCATGTTCATGCATGACGGTGTGATTTTTACTATTGACTACTGTAGTACAGCAGACCAAGCCTACCTTGATTTTTTTCACTTACTAAGTAAAAAGAGTCTCAAAGTCAGATGGACGTTTCCAGCTGAATGATGATGGGAGTTTAGTTCCTCCAATGGGAGTAGGCCTTACTCAGCACTACACACACACAGCACCTTCCCCTTTCTCTGCAGTCTAAACACTCCCCTGTCTGTTGTGTGGAGGACTCTATTCTGATGCTGCCAGTCTGTCTGACAGAGAGATCAGACACTGCTGCAGCGAGTAGCCAAGCTAATAGGAATATAAGCAACTTCACTTAGAAAAGCTTAGCTTTGAAGCGTCCAAGCCTAGGATAGGAAAGGAACTAATGGCTTTCGAGCTTATTCAGTGCAGTAGAATTACAAAACAAACTATTATAGATGACATACATAGAAAGCATTCCTTGACCGCCGGTTCAGTAGCCTTGATTATATTCTACAGCCTGGTATTGTTGTATTCAAAACAATGTTAATGACTGGAGATTTGGTGCCTATTCAAACTAAAATGTTCACCTCTGAAACATGACATTCTCCCCTTTGATCAAAACCATTAAAAGGAACAAATCTACCAAATCCAACCACTAACATACTCCACCTGTCTCCCGAACTAAAAATACAGGATCCAGGGATAAAGTTGTCCATCAGCCCTTAAACCGTATCTGTTCGCCTCTTCGTCTAAACACCTTCAAAGTAGTTGTGATTTACATTTCTTCAGAGATCCTGAACAGACCTCATTCCTTTCTCCCAGTACACACCCTATCCTGCCAATCCCTGAAGTACTGTAACTATCTAGGCCTAGCACTGCTGAACAGAGGAGCATCATCCCAAATGTTTTCATTACTTCAGTGCAACAGTGTTTTTCCACTCTAGCACCAAGGCCAACAAGCAGCTAAGCTAACAGGCAGCAAGGTAGCAGCAGTCTTCTGCAGAAGAAGAAAGACAGACCCAAATGTTATTCCAATGTGTTCAAGATAATGTCAGGACAGAGGAAAACACAAGTGGACTAAGTTCATCACTCACTGGTGGTGATGATTTTCCACTGTTAGACACCGAGGCCGATTGGAACTTATGTTCTCCTTTTAGCCAGCCGAATTATCTTGCATTTGAGATGCATCTGCTTTCAGCTGAGACAGTGTTCTATCTATGGCTGGGACAGCTTCCCTGTCTATCTGTACTGTAAGCTAGTATCAGTACTGTAAGCTGGTATAGCTGACAGAGCAATATACTGATCCCCCACTGTGCCAAGAAGCAGGGCCTCTCAAACACGCCCACCTCGCTCCTGCTTCTGCTGGTGTTAGTAAACAAACGATAGATAATGTATCACAACTGTGACTATCTCTGCTAAGAACAGGATGGATGTATCACAACTATGAGAAGGCAAGCTGTTAAGAACAGGGTAGGATGCTACTGATCTAAGTCAGTTCTATGTTAGGTTAGGATTTGAGAAGGTGGGCCTACTATCTTCTACCTGCAGTGTTTAGAACAGGGAACAGAGGAAGCCAATGATTCTGGCCATATGTTGTATGTAGTGCAACATCCTTTGTTCCAGCCCAGAACCCTAAACACCTGACTCAACTAATTGTGGTTTTGAACCAGTACTGTCAAGACAATGATTAGGTGCTTAGGTGCTGCGGTGAACCAAAAGCTTTACTCAGTACTAAACAGTACTAAACAGTGTAACAGTAACCTTTAGTGGAGTCTGTGTGAACAGTCATTTTGGCCTAGATCAGATCTATCCTCGATTAAGTGATCACAGTGGGCAGAGAGTTAGTGTAACTGGCAGCCCATTAGACAAATAGGCTATGTTATGTGTAGCTAAACAGCAGAGGGTCAAAGTCGTTAAGAATTCAGCTCTAGCATAACAGACGGCATGCACTGAGGCTGGGGCCAGTTTCATTATGCCCTCTAATGGTCATGGTCTTTTGTTAGTTTTTCTCCCCAATTTTGTGGTATCTAATTGGTCTTGCCTCATCGCTCCAACTCCCGTACGGACTCGGGAGAGGCGAAGGTCGAGCTTCATGTGTCCTTCGAAACACAATCCAACCAAGCCGCACTGATTCTTGACACAATGCTCACTTAACCCAGAAGCCAGCCGCACCAATATGTCGGAGAAAACACCGTACACCTGGCGACCTTGTCAGCATGCATTGCGCCCTGTCCGCCACAGGAGTCGCTAGTGCGCAACGGGACAAGGACATCCCTGCCGGCCAAACCCTCCTCTAACCCGGACGACGCTGGGCCAATTGTGCCCTGCCCCATGGGTCTCCCGGCTGCGACAGAGCCTGGACTCGAACCCAGAATCTCTAGTGGCACATCAGGCGATGCAGTGTCTTAGACCACTGCGCCACTTGGGAGGCCATTGGTCATGGTCTTTATGTTTGGGAAACAGATCCTGAAACTGCTTTCCTACATCAAAGGATGTTATTCAGCCTCTTTATTTCTCCTATGACTCCAACTGTCCTACTTTTAAAGGACGGAGGCTGAGGAGCTGTTTTTGTGGAGGTGGTGCCAGGAAGAAGATGGGAGGACTACTCTCCTGTTTTCCCCCTGTTCTCTGTGGCGTGACCATAATTAACACCACTGAAACGCACAGCATGCTGGGAGGGAGGGGGAGAGAGGCGAAGTCAGGCGGGTTAGCGACTCAAGCAGGCGCACGTGTGTGCGTGGTCTGCCAGGAACCCTGTTTATAAATATCCCTGCCTACACTGCTGCATCGTGGGATGCTGAGGCTCATCGTGTGGAGGCTGTGCTCTCCGCAGTGTATGAGATAATCTGCTGTTTTTTATGAGGGAAGAAGAACCGATATTATGAGGCTATGCCCCCGTACTCTTACAAATTGAGAGAACAGATTTAAAAAAGCTTTAGCCTACTTCATTTGCAGCCAATTTGAAAAAGTGTTTCTTATTAGGCTTATTTGTCAACAAAATAGCCGATGCCACGTCTGTTAATTTGAATTGTATTCTCTCAAAAGACTTCCATGTGAAACTAAAGTAAATAAGTTATGAATAAGTAGAATATCCAGTATTATTTTTTTCTTATTGTAATAACTAACCGGCTTCATTGCAGTAATTTAGTTCAGAGCCATATTTCTGGCTATAAGGAACTGAATCTGCCTCATTGTTACAGGTTAGTCATGGTTGATTTGGGAGATTGCTATAGTGGAGCGCTTGTTCCACATTTTGTTACATTACATCTTTATTCTAAAAAAAGTATTAAATAAATACAAATTCTCAATCTACTCACAATACCCCATAATGACAAAGCATTGTAGACATTTTTGCAAAAAAAACAGAAATACCTTATTTACATAAGTATTCAGACCCTTTGCTATGAGACTTGAAATTAAGCTCAGGTGCATCCTGTTTCCATTGATCATCCTTGATGTTTCTACAACTTGATTGGAGTCGACCTGTGGTAAATTCAATTGATTGGACAGGATTTGGAAAGGCACACATATAAGGTCCCACAGTTGACAGAACATGTCATAGCAAAAAACAGGCCATGAGGTCAAAGTAATTGTCCGTAGAGCTCCGAGACAGGATTGTGTCAAGCACAGATCTGGGCCAAAGTACCCAAAAAATTCTGCAGCATTGAAGGCCCCAAGAACACAGTGGCCTCCATCCTTAAATGGAAGAAGTTTGGAACTACCAAGACTCTTGCTAGAGCTGGCTGCTCGGCCAAACTGAGCAATCGTGGGAGAAGGGCCTTGGCCAGGGAGGTGACCAAGAACCCGGTGGTCACTCTGACAGAGCTCCAGAGTTCCTCTGTGGAGATGGGAGAACCTTCCAGAAGGACAACCAGGAATGGCTTCCGGACAAGTCTCTAAATGTCCTTGAGTGGCCCAGGCAGAGCCCAATCGAACATCTCTGGAGAGACCTGAAAATAGCTGTGCAGCGACGCACGCTCCCCATCCAACCTGACAGTGCTTGAGAGGATATGCAGAGAATAATGGGAGAAACTCCCCAAATACAGGTGTGCCAAGCTTTTAGCATCATACCCAAGAGGACTCGAGACTGTAATCGCTGCCAAAGGTGCTTCAAGAAAGTAATGAGTGAAGGGTCTGAATACTTATGTGATATTTCAACAAAACTTATTTTTTTAAACATTTGCTAAACTTTCTAAAACTTGTTTTTGCTTTGTCATTATGGGGTATTGTGTGTAGATTGATGGGGGGGGGGGGGGACAATTTAACACATTTTAGATTAAGACTGTAACGTAACAAAGTGGAAAAGTCAAGGGGTCTGAATACTTTCCAAAAGCCCTGTACCCCCCCAGTTCTTCTAGTAAATAAACATAACTGCTTGCATGAACTGAGCTGGATAAGGTGATGTGCAGGCAGGCAACAGCATTGTAATGAAGTGTCTGTGTTGAACATAACTGCTTGCATGAACTGAGCTGGATAAGGTGATGTGCAGGCAGGCAACAGCATTGTAATGAAGTGTCTGTGTTGAACATAACTGTCCCAAAACAGCCTCCCTCTCCAATCCCATTAGCAATATTTGTCGGCAGCCGTTAGGCTTGCTGATGTTGGGATCACATTTACGGAGTGTGTGTGTGTGTCCACCCACTGTGAATGTGTAAGTGTGTGGAGGAGAGGGGAGGTTTGTGTGTGTGTGAGAATACTGACAATCTCTCTCACACAGTAGCATCTATGGTTGTAGCTCACCAGTAACACATCTATGGTTGTAGCTCACCACTAACACATCTATGGTTGTAGCTCACCACTAACACATCTAGGCAAGGACTTGATGATCTGTTGAATCAGGTTGTTAAACATCCGTGGAGTTTAAATGAAGACTCTATGCATGCTATATAAAGCCTTTGTTTGTGGGACCAAGCCTGAGCACCACATGAGACTAAGTTTAAAATGGGTCTGAGTGTGTGTGTGTTTTTCTTGTACTAATAGAGACTACGGTGTTTGTGTGTTTCTATCTCTGTCATTCTATCTCTATAGGAAACCCTGCCTGTCTGTCCTGATGCCCTTTGCATCCGTTTGCCTGGGATCACAGATTAACACAGAGACTTCACTGACTAATTCCTGTACCATAAATATTGATTCTCACCATCCAAAATAAGTAACACAGGCCTGCTTGTACAGTCGTATCGGCGCAAATAACCTCTAATGGAAAAACTGGCGGTTTCGGACCAACAAACGCTTTTACAGTTTCTCTCTGTTCTTCCAAATAGTATAAAATTCAATAGACTTACATTCAGTCCAAAATAATTTTCCTGTTGCGTAAAATTAATATTTTATTCTAATCAGTTTTCCGACTGAAAAATGTTCGGTTTATTTACACGGTGGGATGGTCAAGATGTAACGGGATAGCTGAAGTGTACAGGTACAGCAGACCTATTCTGTAACAGATCTATTGTATTGTCTTTTGGCTGAAGACACAGCGCTGGCTGCTGTCAATATCTCCATATCTCCTCAGAGTAACAGATCTTCCAAGCCTTGTATTGACATTGGAAAGTATTGGCAGTTAACTGTCGCTGCAATTCTTGAGTTTTTCACATAAAGACAGTGTTGGGAGTTTGTGGGCGACCCCTAGAGTCTGAACATCTTTTACTGTCACTTTGATCTCAAGCTTTTTCCCATCTTGCTTTTGGAGAGAGTGCAGACCAACGTTGAAGCAGAAAGAAACCTAGAAAGTTGTAAAGTATATGTTTACTACTAAAGGAGAATCGAGTGCTTAGATGATCAGTGTGATGAACCAGAAGGGAATTGGAATGTCTCTTCCTTTGACATTTGTGAATGGAGAATCCTGGTTTTGTGCTCCCCTTTTTGATGTGTGCACTCCATTCTGATTCTACAGCAACAGCGCCATCTACCGCCATTTTCTACAAACTACTTTGCCATCTAATAGAGCCTCATCTACAGCTTCTAGAATCATCATCGTCGCCTCATTTTAAGAGGGACGTTTGACTGGTACATCGTGGGAGGATCTGATATGAGTGCACTCACATTTCATTTTCATTTTATTATTACTGTTTTGGACAACTATTGTTGTGAATGAATGTGCATTGAAAACAAACTATTTCAACAGTAGATGAATTGAAACATTTGTCACTGAGTCCTTGCCGTATTCTTCCTTCAGTAGATATTACATGTTTTCCCTTGCCTTTATTAGATAACATTGCTTTAGATCGCAGTCCCCTTTTGTACCGCAATAGACTGTATGCACATTGTACATAGTAACTCTAAAGTAGTTCCTACAGTGTGTTGCACAATGTTTTTGGGGAAATAAAGGTATTATTTTATATTCTCTGCTACCCCAAAATCTCTGGCCTAAAATCTTACCCACTCTTCTACACTCCTTCATGTAAAAGGGGTGAGCCCATCCAAAAGCACCTCTCTGGGCCTGCAGCCATCCCCAAACTACCATCCCCAAAGACCAGCCCCCTTCAATCCCCCTGAGAGGAGAAACCTGGGAGTGGCGTGTTTCTTGTGGTAACAACATGCAGATAGAGATGGTTTTAACCATGTTCAGAGAACCACACACAGAGATGAGAGGGAATGGGCTCCATCCCCCAGGGAGATGTGGTGCAAGCACATATTCAGTCTCAACCAATATCTGGAAGGATGGAGGAAATCTGTAAACACACAGAACCATTTGGGGGAAATTAGGAGACATGCTATAGGTATCACAGGGTCTCTTTTCATTATAGTGAATGAACCATGAGTTTACAATGACACATGGCAACCTGACATATTGTGGCTCTGAATCTTCTCCTGTCTGTTGCAGATTTGTGTACAAGACCTTGGCAGATAGTAGATTTGCAAACCCTATTAAAGTCAACCGCCAGTTGAATGACTCAACACTCAGAGACTGTCGTTATTTGGGGGTTTGCAAACATCTGAGTCTTGAGAATTAGCGATGGCTCAAAGCTGATCCAACCCCCGTTGTGCGGCTCAAAGCTGATCCAACATTGTGGACTTCATTGTAGTTTGTAATGAGTTTTGATTTTGCATGTGCAGTACTTCTCTCTCTACATGCTGCATTGGTCATTCAGCTATACTGTACGTAGTTCTTATTCTGTCTCAATTTGTCGCAACAATACCATTATTTAACTGAACATGGGCCCCTAGCCATGTCCGTTCAGTCATCACCAAATGTCTGGGTGCCTACTTACTGCCTAGTACGTAACACACTGACCATCATGTGTTTGGGGCCTGGGGTTGAGAAAACAAAAGGATTGTCTGCCTCCCAGACCCAGCAATGAATTTGAGCTCTCAGCTGATGTGGTGTTTTTCTGTTGGCCTTTGATTTATTTTTAAGGAAGAGAATGGAATGTTAGGCTAATGTGGTTATGAGAATGAAGGATTTTGTTGGGTCGAACATTCCAAACATACTCCGCTGTTATGGATGTGCTCATTCTGGCCAAAGGACACTATGCATCTCCTGTGTTGATCAACCCCCCCGGCCAACAGCTCTGCACCCCCCCCCCCCCCCCTCTTCTCCTTCATCCAAATCCAGATAGCTGATGTTCTGAAAGAGCTGCAAAATCTGGATCCCTACAAATCAGCTGGGCTAGACGGTCTGGACCCTCTCTTGCTAAAATGATCTGCCTCCATTGTTGCAACCCCTATGACTAGTCTGTTCAACCTCTCTTTCGTGTCGTCTGAGATTCCTAAAGATTGGTAAGCGGCCGCAGTCATCCCCCTCTTCAAAGGGGGCGACACTCTAGACCCAAACTGTTACAGACCTATATCCATTCTGCCCTGCCTTTTTAAGGTCTTCGAAAGCCAAGTGAGCAAACAGATTTCGAAACCCACCGTACCTTCTCCGCTATGCAATCTGGTTTCCGAGCTGGTCACGGGTGCACCTCAGTCACACTCAAGGTCCTAAACGATATCATAACCGCCATCGATAAAAGACAATACTGTGCAGCCGTATTCATCGACCTGGCCAAGGCTCTCGACTCTGTCCATCACCGTATTCTTATCAGCAGACTCAACAGCTTTGGTTTCTCTAATGACTGCCTCGCCTGGTTCACCAACTACTTCTCAGACAGAGTTAAGTGTGTCAAATCGGAGGGCCTGTTGTCCGGACCTCTGGCAGTCTCTATGAGGGTGCTCAGGGTTCAATTCTCGGGCCAACTCTTTTCTCTGTACATATCAATGATGTCGCTCTTGTGGCTGGCGATTCTCAGATCTACCTCTACGCAGACAACACCATTCTGTATACATCTGGCCCTTCTTTGGACACTGTGTTAACAAACCTCCAAACGAGCTTCAGCTTCATACAACTCTCCTTCCGTGGATTCCAACTGCTCTTAAATGCTAGTAAAATTAAATGCATGCTCTTCAACTAATCGCTGCCCGCACCCACCCACCCACTAGCATCACTACTCTGGACAGTTCTGACTTAGAATATGTGGACAACTAAAAATACCTAGGTGTCTGGCTAGACTGTAAACTCTCCTTCAAGACTCACATTAAGTATCTTCAATCCAAAGTTAAATCTAGAATCAGCTTCTTATTTCGCAACAAAGCCTTGTTTGTTGCAATGTTTTTTAAAATATTTATTTTTTAGTTATTCCACCTTTATTTAACCAGGTAGGCTAGTTGAGAACAAGTTCTCATTTACAACTGCGACCTGGCCAAGATAAAGCAAACCAGTGCGACACAAACAACAACACAGAGTTACACATGGAATAAACAAGCGTACAGTCAATAACACAATAGAAAAAAAAGAAAGTATGCCGCCAAACATACCCTCTTAAAACTGACTATCCTACCGATCCTTGACTTCGGTGATGTCACCACAAAATAGCCTCCAACCCTCTACTCAGCAAATTGGATGCTGTCTATCACAGTGCCATACGTTTTGTCACCAAAGCCCCATATACTACCCACCACTGCGACTTGTATGCTCTCGTTGGCTGGCCCTCGTTTCATATTCGTCGCCAAACCCACTGGCTCCAGGTCATCTATAAGTCTTTGCTAGGTAACGCTCCGCCTTATCTTAGCTCACTGGTCACCATAGCAACACCCACCCGTAGCACGCGCTCCAGACGGTATATTTCACTGGTCATCCCCAAAGCCAACACCTCCTTTGACCGCCTTTCCTTCCAGTTCTCTGCTTCCAATGACTGGAACGATTTGCAAAAGTAACTGAAGTTGGAGACTTATCTCCCTCACTAACTTTAAGCATCAGCTTAAAGCAGCTCACCGATCGCTGCAGCTGTACACAGCCCATCTGTAAATGGCCCATTAAACTACCTACCTCATCCCCATATTGTTTTTATTTACTTTTTTTGCTCTTTTGCACACCATTATTTCTACTTGCACATCATCTGCACATCGATCACTCCAGTGTTAATTTGCTAAATCGTAATTACTTCGCTACTATTGTCTATTTATTGCCTTACTTCATTTGCGCACACTGTATACATATTTGTCTATTGTTTGTTTATCCCATGTGTAACTCTGTGTTGTTGTATGTGTCAAACTGCTTTGCTTTATCTTGGCCAGGTCGCAGTTGTAAATGAGAACTGGTTCTCAACTGGCCTACCTAGTTAAATAAAGGTGAAATAAAAAATCTTTATAAGATCCATGGAGAATATACGTCTAATAAAGAGGTAGTCTGTTAAGGAGAAAGACATGGCAAATGGTATTTATTAGGAGGAATCGGCTTCCTCAGACCGAGGAAGAGGGGGAGAGAGAATGAGGTGTGTGTGGACTTATCTGACTTAGTGACTTTTGCTTTGAGTAATTGAATCAAAACTGTAGGTCACTGACTGTAAACATGTGTATTATATCATCCATTCTCTGGTTGAATGTCAGGTGAAAAACTACTGAACTCTGTGCTGACATCATATACATACACTACAAACTCACTCTTACAACCCCCCCACCAAACAACCCTGCACCAAACAACGAGTGTTGCAGGGCAGACGGGACAAAAGGCCCCCACAGCTGGTTGGTTGGCATAGCCCTGTTGAGGGGGGTGGGTAAGGGTATTGTGAGAGGGGGGTTAAGACTGTAGTCCAGAGGTGATTATAGTCATTTGTATTGGCTTGAGGAGAGTCTGGTATTTACTGGTATTACTGTGTATAGTACTGGTTCTGACCCCCTCCTGCTCCTTAATTACGGTATGGTGGTGTGTGTGTGTGTGTGTGTGTGTGTGTGACTGCAGACAGTGTGGTGGCAGACTGCGGCCTCATATGTATGGGCCCTGCCACTGACCCACCCACTTCTAATGAGAGTTTCCTTTTGTCATGCTGTTTTACACAGTCCTCTGTCTCCCATAACATTCATAGTCATATAATCCTCTCATGTTTACATTATAATATAGGCAATCTACTGGGTCCTTTAGCTCTAAGGTCTAGCCGTGACCATATCTATGGAGGAAATGGGGCCTGGGAGAGTTTCTGTTCATTCAGACGTCCTTCTGTGGATGACCCTGCAGTGTTTCCCCTATGTATTTTCATGTAGGCGTGTTGCAGAGGCCCCCGAATCTGCATCCGGGGCTAACCAAACAAATGTATTCCATTGAAGAAAAATGTAAGCGGGGTCAATGGGCAAGGTAGCCCTCCTAATTTATAATAAGGGGAAACACTGTCCCTCCGTATTAACCACTAGGGACTACAATGGTTTGGTTTATTCTCCTGGAGTGTCTTATCTTTAGATGATGAAATGGGTCCCCACGGTTACCCCGTGGCCACTGCTGTGTTTCGGCTGGAGCTGGGAGTCTGTCATTGCTCGATTGAATTATGTAAATATTCCTTTGCAGATTGCTGTGGGAGTCCCCAGACCCCTAATGTGATTATATTACTAAATAGAGGGAAGCAGGCTCGCCTCAGGTCTTTTTGTGTGTGACGGGTCAGGATATAAACTAGTAGTGTGTTTCTATGCTGTACGACAGGGGGGATTGGGAGTGAGGCTTTGGATCTCAATCTAGTCACCTCTCACCCCATCTCGTTTGTGGCATTATTTTGATTATGAAAAAACAAGTATAATTAGTGATTCGGGTGGATAAAGTTGGAGATATTGGATTCAGGCATGTGTATATGAAACAATTATTACTGATATGATGAGTGTGGGTGTGGAGAAAGTCACATGTTGTTTGCAGATGGTGATTACATTTTGTTGTAGTAACAACCCTCATTTCAGTGATTGAGGGGATTCACAAATTAAAAACAGTAGCATCCAAAGGTGCCTCTGATAATTACATTTCCATAGTAGCAAATTGAGGTACCACAACCCCGTTCAATCCAGAAACAAAAGCAAAACCCACAACAAATGGTTAGATTTGCCCTGATCCATGACCCCATCACACCCCCCGTCCAGGCAGTGCCACCACTTGAAAATGACAAAGTAAACTACAAATTGTCCCTTTAAAAGGAACTCATTAGTCTACTCTTATCTGTAGTAAGCCAGACATTAGGGTGTGTTTTTGGTTTGACTGAGGCAGTCCAGGTGTCTGCTCCGCCATCGCTCCCCCAGACTCCTCTCCCTCAGTAATGTGTGACGTGTCACAGGCAGCGCTGCCTCAAGATCAAAGCAGACACACATACACATACGGTGGGGCTATAAAACTGGTTTGTCACTGCAATTTCCCTGTCCTGTCCCTGTCCTGTAATGATTTTTTATTTATGACAGCCCAAAATTCCACTTCATTATTTTTTCTGTGAAGTTCCCTGAGGTTCTGGTCAAGGCTGAGTGCTTCACTCTATACTTCACTGCACTCTCTATTTCACTCTACACTCTCGCTCTCCTTCTCTGTCATTCCCTTTCTGTCTTTCTGGCCGTGTGTGTGTGTGTGTGTGTGTGTGTGTGTGTGGTGAAAAAAAGCACACCACTGGTGGCAGTGTCAGCACTTTCTCGTGTGTGTCTGTCTGAGGCAGAGGAGGAGAGAGAGAAGAGTGAGTTGGAATAGTCTGACTCCTCTCACTGACAGACATCTTATCCTTCATAACTCTTCTGATGTTAGAGCAAAATGTACTGTGTGCTTTTCTACTCAGTCTTTCTTCCTTTGACTAACACCATATTTCTGTGTGTGTGCTTGCATCTGCATGTATTCCTTTGTGTGTGTGTTTTTATATAGTGTTCCCCTCAACAGACAAGTAAATGCATGTGTCCCAGCTCTTCATGTTGTTGTTATGACCTGATGTCACCTGATCTCCTAACGCAATTGGTCCGTCTGTGTTTCAGATCTGCTGCCTCCAGTCGGGCGAACAAAGGAGGGGAGAAGAGGCTGATCCTTCCCACAATCCTTCAGTCACTGGGCCTACTGTTCCGGACCACTGCTCTGCCTTCTCACTCCCCTCTCCCCTCCACCCTAAGGCAGGCAAGCTGTGGGGCAGTAGGATCAGGGCAGCAGTAAGGGCTGATTGATGCTCTGTGGGGATGAGACCTGGCTGCTGAAGGCCAGTGGAGACTGCTCCCATTCTCCGCTCGCCTGGCTTTATGTGCGTGTCTGCAGGCTGCCCTACGCGCAGCAGCAGCAGAGCCACCCCCCACGTCAGCCACGGTGGCCACCCCGAGCCATCCAGACATGCCCACCGAGACCCTGCCGTCGCTGGCAGATAGCAAACCCACCGGCCCTGGGGCGGCCTTTGTCTCCGCTGTCCCCCTGCGCATACTCAACAAGGGACCCGAGTACTTCCGGCGCCAGGTGGAGACCAACCCTAAGCGGCTGAGCGCCGTGGAGCGGTTGGAGGCGGACAAGTCCAAGTACGTGAAAAGCCAGGAGGTCATCAACGCCAAGCAGGAGCCTGTCAAGCCCCAGCTGCTGGCCAAGCCACCTGTCTGCCCCGCAGTGGCCAAGAGAGGGGCGAATGGTGGCGGTTGTGGTGGGGTGGCCCTCAAGACATTCAATAACAACTCCAAGTCGGACACGTGCGCCACCACCAGCAAACGGGAGAACCTTAACCTGGAGATCCTCAAGAACCTCCTGAATAGCTCCGGCTCGGTCTCTGAGGGCCACGCTAAGAGCGCTACTCTAAAACCTGGGGCCAGGAGCTTGGCCCCCCACCGCTCCACCCCCACACCCACCACAGACTGCACTGAGCCCACCAGCCTCCGTTCCGTCGCCAAGTCCCTCAAGGTGCCTCCGCCTGCACCTGGCCGACAGAGCCCCCAGGGGGGGAACCTGAACCTCAGCCGCCGGCTGCTGGAGGAGCGGGGCGAGGGCAATCACTCACCCCTCCATGCCTCCCACAGCTCCTCCGACATCCGCAGGCTGTGCAACGGTAAGCCTCTAAGGGCGGCCCGAAGCAGCAGCAGCTCCGCACCTCCCTTACCCCCCAAGCCCAGTACCAAAGTCCTGGCCCCCCTCTGCGATAATGCCCCTCAGTCCCCTGAGAGGGAGCCTCCTCCGCCCTCCTCTGCCATCCCAGATGAGCAGTTGGAGCTAGAGTTGGGGAGCTCGTTGGCCCGCCGGCCCTCTCTGCACCGCTCCAAGTCGGACCTGAGTGACCGGTATGCGCGGGCAGGCGCCGACGTGGAACGCTTCTTTAACTACTGTGGGCTGGACCCTGAGGAGCTGGAGAGTGTGGGCGTGGAGAGCTTTGCCCGAGCCAACTCCGACATAATCTCCCTCAACTTCCGCAGCGCTAGCATGATCAGCTCGGACTGTGACCAATCACGGCATAGCAACGAGGACATGACGGACGAGGAGGAAGACGTGAGCGAACGCGTGCCGTACGGAATCTCGGCCGTGGAACGAAACGCCCGTGTCATCAAATGGCTGTACAGCATCAAACAGGCGCGCGAGTCGCAGAAAGTGTCTCATGTCTAAAAGAGAAGAAACAAACTATTAGATGGTCCTTGCAACAAAACAAAAAAATACTTCCTATGGAATGAAGGTCTTTGGACACTCAATCTCTGAATGTCAAAGTATTGACTGGCAAGACGCCCTTGGATGGATCTTGCGGTCGCTATTGCGTTCAGTGTTTGTTGTCCTCTGAATCTGCATGGCTCCTCCCACCCACCCGCCACGGCGGCCTCCAGCTAAAGCAACAGATTTAGGAAATATTGCCTTTTTCAAGATGGCAGCAGTTCAGTTCCGTCTCTTCGAGCAGTACAGCTCTCTCTCATTGTTATGCTTTCTGTCTGTTTAGACCAGCTCAATGACGCCAGCTCTTTTTAGATGTCTTCTTAATGTCCTTTCTTTCTGAACAACACTGAGCCTGGAAGCCATATGGGTGTGAATGCAGCGCTTCAGTGTGTAACCAGTCTTTAGTCTGATAATTCTGAGCTTTGAGTGTCTATAGAAAAAAACTTCCTTGAAAAAAGGGCTGCGAAAGCATGGTACAGTCCAAACCTGCTTCACCCCTTTGGTACCAGGAGAGTTTGTTTGGTACATTCCAGACCCTGCCCCCTTCCCAGGGAAACCCCATATTTATCCCCTTTTTCAGTGTTACTATGGTGATAGCATTCAGGCAGCATCATGAAATCATTCAGCATTATGTGGTTTTTGCTTCTGTTTAGTTTGTTGTCCATAACATTCTCATTGGCAGTTTGATTTTGTGGTACTTGCTTTTTTTAAAGATATGTGTAAATGCTGTAAGAAAATGTATATAATTTCAAAACTGTTAGATGTTTGTCAGAGGGCGCCTGTTAAGCTAACTTACTACATTGTTCAGTCTTCTCTCTTGGCTTGACTGTGAGACTGCGTCAAACCCAGTTCATGATCAAATTTTTACGACGTTATGATGACATACACTACCGTTCAAAAGTTTGGGGTCACTTACAAATGTCCTTGTTTTTGAAAGAAAAGCAAAACATTTTTGTACATTAAAATAACATAAAATTGATCAGAAATACAGTGTAGACATGGTTAATGTTGTAAATGACTATTGTATCTGGAAACGGCTGATTTTTAATGGAATATCTACATAGGCGTACAGAGGCCCATTATCAGCAACCATCACTCCTGTGTTCCAATGGCACGTTGTGTTAGCTAATCCAAGTTTATCATTTTAAAAGGCTAATTGATCATTAGAAAATTGCAATTGTTAGCACAGCTGAAAACTGTTGAAATAGCCTTCATTTCTCAGAACAAGAATAGACTGATGAGTTTCAGAAGAAAGTGCTTTGTTTCTGGCCATTTTGAGCCTGTAATCGAACCCACAAATACTGATGCTCCAGATACTCAACTAGTCTAAAGGCCAGTTTTAATGCTTCTTTAAATTAACACAACAGTTTTCAAAGGAGTTTTCTAGTGATCAATTATCCTTTTTAAAATGATAAACTTGGATTAGCTAACACAACGTGCCATTGGAACACAGGAGTGATGGTTGCTGATAATGGGCCTCTGTACGCCTATGTAGATATTCCATTAAAAATCAGCCGTTTCCAGCTACTATAGTCATTTACAACATTAACAATGTCTACACTGTATTTCTAATCAATTTGATGTAATTTTAATGGACAAGTGACCCCAAACTTTTGAACGGTAGTGTACATGTTCAGTATATTGGAGTTGGAATTGTTTTGGTACTCAGTACTTCAAAATGAAGGCAATGAATTGTGTTCACTTTCATTTATTTTGCATTATTTCAATAAATGGCTTGTTTTGCCGTCTACTTCGGAAAGTTTTGTGAGTATTATTTCATAAAAAATGTGTATGTGGACACCCATTCAAATTAGTGGATTCGACATTTTCAGCCACACCCGTTGCTGACAGGTGTATAAAATCGAGCACACAGACATGTGATCTCCATACACAAACATTGGCAGTAGAATGGCCTTACTGAAGAGCTCAGTGACTTTCAACATGACACTGTCATAGAATGCCACCTTTCCAAGTCAGTTCGTCGAATGTCTAGAGCTGCCCCAGTCAACTGTAAGTGCTGTCATTGTGAAGTGGAAACACCTAGGCACAACAACGGCTCAGCTGTGAAGTGGTAGGCCACACAAGCTCACAGAACGGGACTGCTGAGTGCTGAAGCGCATAGAGCGTAAAATCATCTGTCCTCTGTTTCAACACTCACTACCGAGTTCCAAACTGCCTCTGGAAGCAACATCAGCACTAGTTCGTTAGGACCTTCGTGAAATGGGTTTCCATGGCCGGGCAGCCACACACATGCCTAAGATCACCTTGCAGTGGAAATGCGTTCCCTGGAGTGATGACAGTCCGACGGACAAATCTGGGTTTGGCAGATGCCAGGAGAATGCTACCTGCCGCAATGCATAGTGCCAACTGTAAAGTTTGGTGGAGGAGGAATAATGGTCTGGTGCTGTTTTTCATGGTTCGAGCTAGGCCCCTTAGTACCAATGAAGGGAAATCTTAACACTACAGCATACCATGACATTCTAGGCGATTATGTGCTTCCAACTTTGTGGCAGCAGTTTGGGAAAGGCCCTTTCCTATTTCAGCATGACAGTGCTCCCGTGCACAAAGTGAGGTCCATACAGAAATGGTTTGTCGAGAAATTTGACTGGCCTGCACAGAGCCTCAACCCCATCTAACGCCGACTGCGAGCCAGGCCTAATCGCTTTGTTCATGTTCTGTACTACATTATGTATGGTTACTGCAGGGCATTGCATTTAAGGGTTACCATTACGTCATCCATCTAACTGCTCTACAGTGCATCAATTTGACTTGCAATGCGCCTAATATTTTGATGTGCGACTTGTCATTTTTATTTAGGAACACAGTGCACCTAGCTTTATTACCTAAATTATTTTGCATTATGCTCCTAAATGTATTTTTGTGCGCCTACATTTTTCAACATAGATGCACACGTGCTCCTTGCAAAAAAAAGGTCAGTGTACAGCACTGACTATGTGAGTGGAGTCTGATGTTCGTTCAGAGGACACCAATATCACCTTCCTTGGGCGGTCCTGGAAAGCGAAAACCTGTCATTTTCCATGCTTCTGTGTATTGCTTCACTGACTGTACAAGGAACCTGAGCTAGTGTGTAAAACTGTATGGCACTTGCAACGGCAGGATTGTAGGTTTGATTCCCGGGGCTATCCATACAGTACATACATCCATACAGTACATACATCCATACAGTACATACATCCATACATAAAAATGTATGCAGTGCACGCATGACTGTATGTCACTTTGGAATAAAGCGTCTGCTCAATGGCACATTACCATCTCCACTCTCCATGTTCCAGGTTTACCAGGCTGTGGGAAATGTTACAAGAGTGATATGTCTGGGTAATGCAGCAGTTTCTTTACATAATTGTCTGTCTCCGGCTCAGAGAAGAAGTGACCTAATCAGTGGCGACCCATCATTCAGGGCCGCAAACAAATATGGTCTCTTTTTTGCTTTCTTGAGTAAAGCAGCTCCAAAATGCAGGTGTTTCAGCCAAGCTCAGTGCTTTCTGTGGTGGTGGGGCAGCCAGCAGAAAATACGAAGCGTAGGGGTTGGTAATGTTCTCTAGTTGCACTGTGATTGGCTCAGTGTTTTTCCACTCATGGGGACACTAAGTCACTGCCAAATCTAAGCCCCTTGGGCGCTGCCTTAGAGTTACATTGGAAGTGCCCATCCAAGAAGGCTCAAGGTCATTGGCCACAGATAAAATGACGTCAAATCCCGTTATATCTAATGTAGCTTTGATTGGACTGATCATCTAAACATCATAGTTTCAAAATCTTAGCATGCAGTCATTATCATGAATCAAGTCGACAATCTACTGGCAAATCCCTTTTAATCCTTGTCATATGAAGAGAAATTATAGATAATATATCGGTGCTCGTCAGCCGTTGGACATAAACATTACACAACAAGTTTGAAATCGCATATTCAACATTGAGTGGTTTGGAAGGAATCAGTGGCTCACTGCAAGCATTGCAAAGCAATCACTAGCCCGCTATTCAGTGGAGTGACTCTGTGGTCCCAAGTCTGGGTTTAAGGGTCTCCTTTCCAAACTTAAAATGATAAACATTCAACATTGGCCATGCTGTCAATCCAGCATGATTTCTGCAGTGCTCAAAACGACTCTTAATTCAGATCTTGTGAAATCTGACTTCGGTGAGTTGAAGACAACTGGGAACTTGGGGAAAAAAATTGCTATAATAGCAGTGATGGGACAGATTTATGTAGGCCCTAACAGTTTGTTGGCACTGTTTGTCACTGTTATAGTGCAATTAATGTATTGTTTAGTGTCGTGTTGTGTCGTGCTTTGCTGGCATGCATCCCACATTTTTTTGTTTTTGTTTGCCCCACCAAGATTTACATGCTAAAATCGCCACTGGACCTAATCCAAAACCAAAGTGCTAAGATTCACTCATCTATCAGGCACAGTTTACTCAACCCACGTTAGGCTACACTATGAAACATTACTGATGGAAGCACCCCACTCATTGAATGAAAGATGACATGCTCACCCTCAGATTATTTCTCAAATGTAATTGGTCCAGTCACCACACCCTAAGGTGTTTCACCAAGGGCACATCAATTGACCTCACATACCCATACTATACTGTAAAACTACAACTGCTAGAGGAACAATGACCACGTTTACATGCACACCAATATCCGGTTATTATTCGGAATACTCAAGTATTCTGTTTTTGAGTTGATGCATATAAACATAATTTCCTGTTTAAAATAACCTGAATATGTTTGTATCCCGGTTTTGAGAAGTCTGAATAAGATGCCTGGGATATGCTGATATTAGATGAGATACTGTGGCATGTAAACATATTATCCCATTTACTGTTGTTTTTGGTCAGATGGAAACAGTTATAGTTGGAATACTGACTGAAGTCTGGACATTGATTGTAGGCCTCACATAGCCTATTATAATATTAATTCCTGCAGAATTAAGTGTTGTAAAATTATAGACCAAATGTTAATTTTGTCTCGGGAACAGGCGTGGAGAAATGAGATTAATTTCTTTCTTCTTTAAAAAAATGTGAACATGCGCTTAGGGACCGTGTTGTGTATCCTAAACGTGCAATTTTTTTCAGCAACATAAAAGCTGAAAGTATTTCACATTTAACCGCAAAATATGCATTCAAGATTAAAAGTGAAATACTATCAGAAACATGTTGGATCGTTTTCACAGATTTTAATTTCCTTAAAACCGGTCAACAAACTGATATAATTTGGAAATGTTGCACTGAAGATCTCCCTGGTCCCTAACTGTCTTTTGCTCCAGGAGAGAAGCAGAAATGAAAGAGAGAACTTTACCGATGTTAACTAGGTTGTTGATAATGCATTAATTTATCGATTTATGACAGCATTCTAGTGAGCAAGGCTTTATTTAGTATTCTAGAGCATTGTTCCCCAATTGGCGGGCCACGGAACGAATTTGGTCCGCTGGTGATTTTATTTGGCTCCCCAAGTTTTCGGAGAAAAAAATGTATATTATTGGACATAAGACAAATCAGCTCCCACAGATTCTTTATTTGGAAATCTGTTCCAAAGTATTCCCACACATAATAGAGAGATATGTGATCGTATAAAGCAAGGTTTGAAATTATTATGTTTTAGTCAAATATTATATATGTTTAGGCTTCCTGCAGTCAATTTGCAGTCTACAAATTATTTGTAATTATGTTCTGGCCCCATAACCATCCGCTCAAGAAAAAATTGTCCCGTGACTGAATCTAGTTGATGATCCCTGTTGTAGAGCATCAAGTAATGACAGAAGATAAACTGCATGTACTGTATCTAATTATAGACAAGTTGACTAACAAATAGCCTACATAATTTCAGAAATTATAAGCAGAAAAATAGAGGCTTAACTTTTTTTCCCCCGCACCCCATGTAAAAAAATGGTACTGCTGTCCCTGGGCTAATTAAGAATATGTTTATTCATGGGAACAGGGATACTTGTGAGCGGGATATCAAAGGTGCATTTAAACAGTTTATCCTGAATTAGACCTTAAAGCTGCAATATGTAACTTTTTGGGAGACCTGACCAAATTCACATAAATGTGAGTTATAGATCTGTCATTCTCATTGACAAAGTCTAAAAAGCAGAAGATTTGTTCTATGTGCGCACTTTCTATGATTCCCATTTTTAAGTTTCACTTTTGTAAACCAGTTTAAAACAGCTAAAAATACAATATTTTTGATAAAGATATTCCACAGCGGTTTAGATGGTACAATGATTCTCTACACTGTTGGCTTGTTTTGCCATATAAACTGAAATTAGGCAAACTATTTGCATTTTAGCAACCAGGAAATGGCAGAGATTTCTGCATATTACACCTTTAACAGGAATAAGAGCTATTATCCGGAATACTCTGCGGATGTAAACGTAGTCAATGTGGTTATAGCTTCTACAGTATTCTCGGGAGAGACATTCCCGGTCTTCATCTACTCACAACTGGTTGATTTAAGAACAGCATGACCTCACCATGACCTCAGCCTCACCCTGGAGTCTCAAATGGTAGCTTCTGTTTCCTGGTGTGCTGCCAGGAGAGTAAATATGAGTGTTTGACAGCCCTCTTAGCTTGGCTGCCCCGAAAATTAACTATAGCCTACATTCAGCTAAAGTACGGCCTGTTTCAATGTCATAGGATCAAACAACAACATCACAGACTCAAAACAAACAGCTTCTGTTTGGTTAGTTGGACATTAAAATGAAGTGAAACGACACCTGACGAGGCTGTAGCTCTAATAATCACAGAAAGTTGAATATAATATACTGAACAAAACTATAAACGCAATATGTACAGTGTTGGTCGCATGTTTCATGAGCTGAAATAAAAGATCCCAGAAATGTTCCATACGCACAAAAAGCTTATTTCTCAAAAATATGCACCAATTTGTTTACATCCCTGTTAGTGAGCATTTATCCTTCGCCAAGGTAATCCATTCATCTGACAGGTGTGGTATATCCAGAAGCTCATTCAACAGCATGATTGTTACTCATGGCTCCCGAGTGGCACAGCGGTCGAAGGCACTGCATCTCAGTGCAAGAGGCGTCACTACAGTCCCTGGGTCGAATCCAGGCTGTATCACATCCGGACGTGATTGGGAGTCCCATAGGGTGGCGCACAATTGGCCCAGCTTCGTCCGGGTTTAGCCGGAGTAGGCTGTCATTGTATAAGAATTTGTTCTTCACTGACTTGCATAGTTAAATACATTTTTTATTTTATATTACACAGGTGCACCTTGTGCTGGGGACAATAAAAAGCCACTCTAAAATGGGCAGTTTTGTTATACAACACAATGCCACAGATATCTCAAGTTTTAAAGGAGTGTGCAACTGGCATTCTGATTGCAGGAATGTCCACCAGAGCTGTTGCCAGAGAATTGAAAGTACATTTCTCTACCATAAGCCGCCTCCGTCATTTTCGAGAATTTGCCTGTATGTCCAACCGGCATCACAACCGCAGACCATGTGTAACCACGCCAGCCCAGGACCTCCACATCCGGCTTCTTCACTGCCGGATCGTCGGACCAGCCCACCGGACATCTGATGAAACTGTGGGTTTTCACAACCTGAAGATTTTCTGCACAAACTGTTAGAAACCGTCTCAGGGAAGCTCATCTGCATGCTTATCGTCATCACCAGGGTCTTGACCTGACTTCAGTTTGACATTGTAACCGACTTCAGTGGGCAAATGCTCCCCTTCGATGGCCAAGTGTGCTCGATGGAGAAGTGTGCTCTTCACAGATTAATCTCGGTTTCAACTGTATTGGGCAGATGGCAACTGTATCATTGTGTGGGTGAGCGGTTTGCTAATATCAACGTTGTGAACAGAGTGCCCCATGGTGGCGGTGGGGTTATGGTATGGGCAGGCATAAGCTACAAACAACGAACACAATTGCATTTTATCGATGGCAATTTGAATGTGTAACCGATGCGAAATGGCTAGCTAGTTAGCGGTGGTGCGCGCTAATAGCATTTCAATCGATGACGTCACTTGCTCTGAGACCTTGAAGTAGTGGTTCCCCTTGCTCTTCAAGGGCCGCGGCTTTTGTGGAGTGATAGGTAACGATGCTACGTGGGTGTCAGTTATTGATGTGTGCAGAGGGTCCCTGGTTCGAGCCCAGGTATGGGCGAGGGGACGGACTAAAGTTATACTGTTGCAAATGCATAGAGATACCGTGACGAGATCCTGAGGCCCATTGTCGTACCATTAATCTGCTGTCATCACCTCATGTTTCAGCGTGATATTGTTGCAAGGATCTGTTCACAGTTCCTGGAAGCTGAAAATGGCCCAGTTCTTCCATGGCCTGCATACTCACCAGACATGTCACCCATTGAGCAAGTTTGGGATGCTCTGGATCGATGTGTGTGATAGCATGTTCCAGTTCCTGCCTATATCCAGCAACTTCGCACAGCCATTCAGGAGGAGTGGGACAACATTCCACAGACCACAATCAACAGCCTAATCAACTCTATGCAAAGGAGATGTGTCGCGCTTGATGCAAATGGTGGTCCCACCAGATACTGACTGGTTTTCTGATCCACGCCCCTAATCTTGTTTTTTTAAAGGTATCTGTGACCAACAGATGCATATCTGTATTCCCAGTCGTGAAATCCATAGACTAGGGCCTAATTAATGTATTTAAATTGACTGATTTCCTTATATGTAACTGTAACTCAGTCAAATCCTTGAAATTGTTGCATGTTGTTTTTTTTATTTAAAATTTTGTTTAAAATCCCACTCTCTGTGCTGAGGTCCCGCTCTAGTATCTCTGGCAGGCTATTGGATTCGTCAGCTTCTTTCCTCCCACACCTGCACACACCGTAGAAAGACAGACGCTGCTTTTTAAGCCTTCTGAGACATTCTACTCAACTGCAGCAGCTTAGCCTAAGTCCATCCGCTGTGCAAAATAGAGAGGAGACGTTTAGCTGAGTACAGCTGACAGGCTCCTTATCTCCTTAACTCAGAAACGTGCTGTCACCACCACCATCATGGAGTCTCCTCCACTGAGCTCCATGGAGTTGTTTTAAGTGGTGGGAATAATCAATCTTTCAGTGAGGAGCCGTTTAACTGGAGGGGAAAAGAGCCTAGAAGGCCACTCTACTGTACTCCCTGTGCAAAAGTAACTGTCCAGTGAAAATCTCACTTTTAAAAGTTCACATTCTGTTAACTCATACCCAAATAATTGTGTTGATTCATCCTATGCTCGTATTTGTGGCCAAAGCATAAATCAGAGAAAAACACATTAAAAATACCTCAAATTTCAAAAATGCTTGCAATTTCCTCAGAGGATGATGTCATCTTCCTGAGGAGAATGAGCTGGCCAATCAGCAGTCTACTCGCATGAATATATTTTTAAATTATTATTTATTTATTTTGAATTTTACCCCTTTTTCTCCCCAATTTTGTGGTATCCAATTGTTTAGTAGCTACTGTCTTGTCTCATCGCTACAACTCCCGTACGGGCTCGGGAGAGACGAAGGTTGAAAATCATGCGTCCTCTGGTACACAACACAACCAAGCTGCACTGCTTCTTAACACAGCACCATCCAACCCGGAAGCCAGCCACACCAATGTGTCGGTGGAAACACAGTGCACCTGGCAACCTTGGTTAGCGCGCACTGCGCCCGGCCCACCACAGGAGTCGCTGGTGCGCGATGAGACAAGGATTTCCCTACCGGCCAAATCCTCCCTAACCCGGACGAGGCTAGGACCTCATGGCCGGCTACGACAGAGCCTGGGCGCAAACCCAGAGTCTCTGGTGGCACAGCTGGCGCTGCAGTACAGCGCCCTTAACCACTGCGCCCATCGCATTAATATTTTGAATGACTGGTATAGGCCCACGCCATTCTGTCGTTAGAGTATACCATTCCAACACAGAAAAGCTGCTTTTTAACATACTTAATCTGCCTGGTTATATAAGGGTATAAAATGTAGTCGAAGTCGGAGGTTTACAAACACCTTAGCCAAATACATTTAAACTCAGTTTTTCACAATGCCTGACATTTAATCCTAGTAAAAATTCCCTGTCTTAGGTCAGTTAGGATCACCACTTTATTTTAAGAATGTGAAATGTCAGAATAATAGTAGAAATAATTATTTCTTTCATCACATTCCCAGTGGGTAAGAAGTTTACTTATACTCATTTAGAATTTGGTAGCATTGCCTTTAAATTGTTTAAGTTGGGTCAAACGTTCTGGGTAGCCTTCCACAAGCTTCCCACAATAAGTTGGGTGAATTTCGGCCCATTCCTCCTGACAGAGCTGGTGTAACTGAGTTGGGTTTGTAGGCCTCCTTGCTCGCACAGGCTTTTTCAGTTCTGCTCACAAATGTTCTATAGGATTGAGGTCAGGGCTTTGTGATGGATACTCCAATATCTTGACTTTGTTGTCCTTAAGCCATTTTGCCACAACTTTGGAAGTATGCTTGGGGCCATTGTTCATTTGGAAGACCCATTTGCAACCAAGCTTTAACTTCATGACTGATGTCTTGAGATGTTGCTTCAATATATCCACATCATTTTCCCACCTCATGATGCCATCTATTTTGTGAAGCGCAACAGTCCCTCCTGCAACAAAGCATCCCCAAAATATAATGCTGCCAACCCCGTGCTTCATGGTTGGGATGGTATTCTTCGGCTTGCAAGCATCCCCCTTTTTCCTCCAAACATAACAATGGTCATTATGGACAAACAGTTCTATTTTTGTTTAATCAGACCAGAGGACATTTCTCCAAAAAGTATGATCTTTGTCCCCATGTGCAGTTGCAAACCGTAGTCTGGCTTTTTTATGCCGGTTTTGGAGCAGTGGCTTCTTCCTTGCTGAGCGGCCTTTCAGGTTATGTCAATTTAGGACTTGTTTTACTGTGGATATAGATACTTTTGTACCTGTTTCCTCCAGCATCTTCACAAGGTCCTTTGCTGTTGATCTGGGATTGATTTGCACTTTTCACACCAAAGTACATTCATCTCTAGGACACAGAACATGTCTCCTTCCTGAGCGGTATGACGGCTCCGTGGTCCCATGGTGTTTATACTTGCGTACTATTGTTTGTACAGATTAACGTGGTACCTTCAGGTGTTTGGAAATTGCTCCCAAGGATGAACCAGACTTGTGGAGGTCTACCATTTTTTTTCTGAGGTCTTGGCTGATTTCTTTTGATTTTCCCATGATGTCTAGCAAAGAGGCACTGAGGTTGAAGGTAGGCCTTGAAATACATCCACAGGTACACCTCCAATTGACTCAAAGGATGTCAATAGCCTATCAGAAGCTTCTAAAGCCATGACATAATTTTCTGGAATTTTCCAAGCTGTTTAAAGGCACAGTCAACTTACTGTATGTAAACTTCTGACCCACTGGAATTGTAATACAGTGAATTATAAGTGAAATAATCTGCCTGTAAACAATTGTTGGAAAAATTACTTGTCATGCACAAAGTAGATGTTGTCACAGGCCGGCTCATAGCCTGTGGCATTAATAAGGGGACACGAACAACAGGCCAATCAAAAAGGTTCTTTATTATAAACCAAAAACAATTAACTTTAAACAAAGAAAAATGAGGTGTGAAAGTATCATAATGTAGGGTGTATGTAAAGTGCAGGGATGCGTGAATCTGTGTGTGTGAATATGACTGAGTGAAAACTACGTAAAACTACAAAGGAACAAACAAAACAGGATCATACCTGGAGGAGCAGAGAGAAGATACAAACTAGGTTAAAGAAGCACGGGACAGAGCATCAGCAATGATATTATCCTTACCACTAATGTGTCTAATATCAAGGTTGAATGGTTGCAAGAACAAAGCCCAACGCATCAGGCGCTGGTTGGGATTTTGCAGGGATTGTTGTTTGTGTCCCCTCATTTTGCAGGGATTGTTGTTTGTGTCCCCTCATTTTGCAGGGATTGTTGTTTGTGTCCCCTCATTTTGCAGGGATTGTTGTTTGTGTCCCCTCATTTTGCCACAGGCTATGAGCCGGCCTGTGACAAGTGGGGGCTCATCCGTAAATTAAAGTTAATTGTACTTTAGTCTTACTTTAGTATTTCTAGTTCTATTTCTTTTTATTTAGTTCTATTTCTAGTTTTTTTTACTTCTGCCTGACCAAATGAACTGACCAGGAATAACTCTAGGTCCTAGTTATGGGGTATTTTGCCATCAGGTGAGCAGGTCAAGTGGACCATGGGAGGGTAGGCAATACCAGTGTTCAGATGATACTTTATGATCCCTGTTACACCCAAATGTGTGTTCTTTTGATGTAAAACATGAAGAAATCAAAGGTCTCAGGTTCAGAAGTTGAATCTGTGAGGATTTATCTTAAATAACATTCCTGTGTGTAATGGATAGAACAGCAGTTCCCAACATTTTCTGTTCCGGGGTCACCAAATCACCGTCAAAAGCTCTTGAGAACCACTATTGTTGATTCGCAGAATTTGTTAACATTGAATTTCTTGGTGGACAAATTTAGAGTACATTTTATCAGGGAACATAACAGATGAAAGACCTATTAGTGTTATTATAAACCATTTGTATTGTGAAAAGTCATGTAAAATTCCTTCTAATACCATTAATACTCCCAACTTTTATTATTGGAAGAAGGGAAAAAAAAATTCACACACAAAAATAATCATTCTACAAAATAATCTTGAAAGAAATGTGTAGACCACAGGTTGAAAACCACTGGGATAGAGGAATGTCTCGTTGTCCTTGGTAGTTGATTTAGTGTAAAAATGTAGCTATTGTAGAGATGACATGATGCTGTAAGGTTGAGTACAACATGATTTTGACATCCGTGTGTCAACGAAGTGAGTAGAGCCTCCTTTTCAGCAAGAGCATTTCACATAGCAATGATTGAGGCAGGAATGAGGTGAAATATGCATTCCTGCACCCATAGAAGGGTGTATGGGTTTTTGACTTATGGCTCTTTTACATCACCTGAAAGGATTGTAAGTCAAAACCCCATACCCATTTCTATGGGTACAGGGATGCATATTTCACCTCATTCCTGCCTCAATCATTTCTATGTGAAGTCATTGCTATGTGAAATGATCTTGCTGAAAAGGGGGCTCTACTCAATTCGTTGACACACGGATGTCAAAATCATGTTGTACTCATCATTGCTATGAAATCCTGATGACTACACTTCTTCAATGACAAGACTGTTCTTTGATCACACCAGCAAACATGTGGTCCCCCCTCTCTCTATCACACACACACACACATCAAATCCCCTCTCCACACAGCACCCTCCTGGGGAGGACATGTCTGGGGCTGGCAGACAGGAGGCCAGGAAGAGGCTGAGACAGACAAATGACTGTTACCACAGACAGTACAACATGACCCCATCCCTATGGGGTAACCTATTTCACATCATTATAGGGTTGCCCACATAGGCTGGCATGTGTGCTTGACATACAGATGAAATACTGTGGAAGAAAATGTAACGTTTTTTTTTTTTTTAGTTTACAATTGAGCTACACAGGCTCAGACCAGATAGGGAATTGTCTTAGGCCATGATCAATTTGTTTTCCTTCCTTCCTAATCACTATGTGCTAAGAAACAAATTAACCCATTCTGGGAAGGAGTCACGTTCCCAGCCTTGTTGAAATTTGATGTATCCTAATAGACATGAGGGGTGTATATTTAACCTTTTTTGTACAGGGATTATTTATTGAAGGTATTGCTGAATCAATCAAGCCTGCATATGGATCATGGTAACTCGATATAGTTTTGCTCTCAGCTAAATCTGTCCTTTTTTTTTTTTTTTTTTTTTTTACAAATCATGTAAAATAAGTAGACGCTTGGTGATAGACCTTGTGGTATTTGCTGACATCTAGTGGTTGGAAGCACGGTTAAATAAAATTCAATAATTTGTATAGCTAATAATTACGAATTCACTGCATAAATGTCACGTGTGTTAATGTGTTATGTACGTTAAAATACGGAGTGATTGTTAAAAAAGGCTTTGCACTAACACTAGTCTTACTAGTACTAGCAGGAAAGTTTTTACTAGCAATGATTGTGTTGTTGTCTTACCTACCTTAGTTGAATACACTGACCTTCTGGATAAGACTGTTAGCTAAATGACCAAAATGTAAACTTTTATTTGCTGAAAACAAATACATTTCGAAAGGCTATGGGATATGCATGACCTGAAAAATAAACAATTTACCTTTGAACTCTGGCCCTGCCGACAGTATGTGATTCATATACCGTTGCCGTGTTCATGTGCTAGTCGGGAACTAGAAAGTCGAAAATGTCCGAATTCGACTCAAAATTCTTGAGTTGTTCACCACTAGTGACATCAGAGGCTAAGTCACTCCTTTGAGGAATCACCCAGGAGGGGAGCTCACTATAAGGTGGCTTTGTTGGTGAATGGCTGCATTGAGTCCAGATGGTACAGGAGGCATAGACAGGCCGTAGAGCAAAGCTCTGCTATTCGGGTGTCCAGTCCAGGCCCAAAGCTAATTATTTCATAACCTCTAATCAGGGACTGATTTAGACCTGGGATACTTACACAGGCAGTCTAATTCTTTTTTTTCACTAATTGGTCTTGACTAATGACATCAGATCTTTTTCAGAGCTGATCTGATTGCGCAAAAGACCAATTCGAAAATCAGAATTGGACTGCTTGTGTAAATGCAGCCCAGGTGTGTGCAAATAATTATCAGGTAGAATAGAACCAGCAGTACTCTGGACCTCATAGGGGAATATTTGAATACCCTTGCTCTACACAATACATATGTTTCTGTCCACAACCTGGGCCTTAGTTGGTGACGGGTCTAATTTGAAGCCTCGCACCAGCTACAACATGACAGGTGTCCAGGTCCCACGCTGGGAAGGTGAAGGGTTTCATCGAGGAGGCCTTCGGGTCCACAACAGTCATCCTCCCAGCAGGGGGAGCAGGTACTGCACTTTTATTTGTCTGAAGTTTGTTCACCCAAATGTAGAATTTCTTAATCATTATCTGGCCATAGAAGTAGTCTTGGGTGAGCTGTGAATGCGTCATACTTTCATTTGCCATTTTTATAAGTATACCTATTTCTGTGGGCTTCAGTTTTTTAATAGGTGTTATATGATTGGAATAACACCCTGTCAGGTATTTACACAATTTATTTCACTGTTTTGTGGATGTTGATCTGGTATTTTCTACTCTCCATAGGCTATAAGGTGCTTGCTCTGCTGGACCCCAGTGATGAGGACATTGAGAAGGCAGACATGTACATCCACGTGACCTTCATCAAGAAGTGAGACATCTGTGCCGGCAATGGCCTGCTCACAGCCCTGGGAGGTCACATGACCACACTGAAGGGCGAGGAGATAGACCATTCGGGAGTGGCAGGCAACAATGGTGGTCTGCTAGCCAGTGTCAAGGTGGACCACCAAGCCCTGGTGGCGAAACTGCCTGCATGGGACTCTGCTGACAAACACTGAAAAAAACACACAGATATTTACACTCACCCATTATGTTCATACACAGATGATCAAGGACAAACAGACAAGATGACCACAAGCCTTGAAGACCAAACAAACACAGATGACAGGACCGCACAATCTGGGACAAGACAATATTACAAAGCCCACCAGTTTCTCCTTCAAACTCCTTTCACCATTTAAAAAAAATAATAGTATTTGTATAAAGATAAGTCAGTCCTTGCATTTTCTATCATAGAAAGTGCTAATAAGTTGGACAAGGAAAAGCCATGTGCCCAGCTTCAGTTTGTTGCTAAGAGATGGGTGCCTTTGATTGGCATGGAAACTTAGTCAATGCCTGGTGTGGAAAGGAACAAATGTGTTGGAACACTCTGTAGTTGTCGTTGTTCTTGACACCTTTGGGATATGATTGCTGGTGAAGGTACAGGGATGAATCAAGAGCGTTTTCTTCATAAAGTCATTTTCATTGTAGCACAATAACCTTGATCCTGTGAGGTTTCTTCTTTTAGTTGCTCATTCCTACAGAACATTTACATTATGCTAGACAGGGTAACTATGAGGGGATCATTTGTTTAACTATAGCTTAACACATGATGCAGGGGTGGGATTTGGGCTGCTACAATGTGAATTTAATTTGAGGGTTGTTTTTAAAAGCATGGTACTTCCTAAATATGCGCAATAGTTTTAGTGTACTACTGTGTGTGTATGTATGTGAAAGTGCAATTTCCACTTATTTTTTATGAATAGCATGTGTGAATTCACTAGGTACTGCAGCTTTCCTGACTCCACCTCTGGGGCAAGGCTATACAGTGTGTTACATCTACATGTAGCTAGTGTAGTTGCTACATTTGCAAATAAGAAACCATTCTGTTGCAAATACTCTTATTAGTTAAACATGCTAATTTGTCAGCAACAGTTTATTTTTATTTTTATGTTTGTTGATGATTTTTCCCATATACAGTAGGGATGTTCAGATTCACAATATACCATTCAGACATGGATATCCCTGCTCTAGCACTGTGAATACTAAGGCTGGATATCAAACTGAGCACTCAGATCGCACTCAATCACTCCGGAGTCAAACGCTGATTGTCGAGTCATCGAGGGCTCCACTGCTCCCTTCGGAAGCCTCACTATCAAGTAGTAAACCTGTTGCCGACTAGGTGGAATTGGCATGGCATTCTTCCCATGACTCTGTCACCTAGGAACCACCGTCATTACTACTTTGCCCTCAAGAATAGTCGGAATAAGTCAACATAAATTGGAAAAAAATCTGTAATTTTGAAATATTGCTAAGTGGCAGTTGGGATGATGAGTGCGCATCGTCTCAATGCTAATTTTGGCCAAAACACATTTTTATTGTCCAACTGTGCATTCTCAAAATGACTATTTTTGTACAGCATGATGTATGTCTGAATGGTGTATGTCTGAACTGGCTGTGTATGCTAAGCCTGTACATATAGCTGTTATAATGTGACTGTGTTTCTCCAACTTCCCTCTGTTTTAAATGAAATTGTGCTGTGCATAAGATCACTGACTGGGTTATGACTACTTCCTACGTGATCTAGATCGTTTGATGTGTGGTGTTACTACTGCTGCATGCCCTCATGGTTATGTTGTACTGTTGATGAGAAATACATGTTCAAAGCTATCCCTGTCAAACCTCTCTGTCTGAGTCTGTAATACCAACACGTTTCAGCCAACATTCATACCAACATGTTTACACGGTGTGTTCAATAGACATGAAAATGTATAATTGTTTGTGTGTAATTAGTTTAAACAGACTGTGCTTGTCTATTGTTGTGACCTAGATGAAGATCAGATCAAATTGTATGACTAATTTATGCAGAAATCCAGGTATTTGGATTCACATACTTTTTCTTGCCACTACATATTACCTCTACTAACCGGTACCCCAGCACATTGACTCTGTACCGGCACCCCCTGTATATAGCCATGCTATTGTTATTTTACTGCTGCTGTTTCATTATTTGTTACTTTTATTTCTTATTCATATTTTTTTATTTTTAGGTATTTTTACATTTTTATACTGCATTGTTGGTTAAAGCTTGTAAGTAAGCTTTTCACTGTAAGTTCTACTACACCTGTTGTATTCGGCGGATGTGACAAATACAATTTTACCAGAAGATGGAGACATTTGCATGGCCATTCTGTTTATCAAACAAAATTGTTTTAGCTGAGTTCTCCGAGTGGACTGGAGTCCATCTATTTTACGACCCTATTGTTTTTCAAGGTTGAACTCTGTATTTAAATAGCAGATTTACCATAACCCTGTATAGGCACACAATCACATGATGTGCCATGGTAAAACTAAACTCATGAATGACCCAAACAACAGCTATTCACTGACAAAGTCCTACCTTCCAGCACCCATCTCTGGCTTATGAGGCACAGACAACCATTTTTCAATAATGTATTCTCTCATTTCAATTTACACACCAAACTCCTACCCACGCATGCCCTCTGAATCCTGACTCGCTTTTAATTGCTTTCATTCTCTGCTTCCAAAATAGCCCTTGAATGGAACAAGTGAATTAGAAACTGCTGTGATGACAGGTTGTCTTCTTAAAATGTGCCCAAAAGTATGAATAGAGTCGATTTGCATGCAATGGATTGACTGTGAATGCCAGAAGCACTCTGTTTTTCTTCCTGCCATGTCTGAAATTGAGCGAGATTAATGTCCTTTTATATAAATTATTTCCTTGAATTAAATTGCCTGGTTTTTCATAACTTTTTTGGACTGAAAGCGTGGTTTACCTACTGTGATTTTGTTCACACAGTGATGGTAAGTTTTTTGGGGGGATAAAAGGTGCAATTTTCATTCAAATGTAATCAAAAAAAATCCTTTCTATTTGATTCCTGTAAAGGTAAAAGGCTTCTTTCTAGCTTGGTCGGTCTCGGTCTCTCTCTCTCGGTCTCTCTCTCTCTCTCTCTGTCCAGCTCTATCTGTCTCTGTCTCTCTTGTCTCTGTCTCTATCTCTGGTCTTTCTGTCTATGTCTCTCTGTCTATGTCTCTCTCTCTCGTTCTCGCTCTCTCATTACAGCTATATGTTGTACCCCGTGCTCTTTAATTCAGAGGTTCAGTGTTTCCACACTGAATACCTTTTTATAACACTAATAGCGAGAAACCAGCGAACAATGGTCAGGTCTGGCGGGACAATAGACCGGTCTACATATGTCAGAGTGTATGTCTGTTGCCTGGCAACAAAACCCAGGTCACCGTCAGTAGTGTAAAGTACTTTAAAATACTTTAAAGTACTACTTAAGCAGTTTTTGGGGGTATCTGTACTTTACCATTTACATTTTTACTTTAACTTCAGTACATTCCTAAAGAAAATGATGTACTTTTTCCTCCATACATTTTCCCTGACATCCAAAAGTACTCGTTATGTTTTGACAGGAAAATGGTCCAATTCACACACTTATCAAGAGAACATCCTTGGTCATCCTTACTGCCTCTGGCGGACTCACTAAAGACAAATGCTTCATTTGTAAATGATGTCTGAGTGTTGGAGTGTGCCCCTGGCTATCTGTCAATAAAAAATATAAAAATAAATGTGCCTTCTGGTTTGCTTAATATAAGGAATTTTAAATGGTTTAAACTTTTACTTTTATTTTTAATACTTAAGTACATTTTAGCAATTCCATTTACTTTTGATACTTAAGTATATTTAAAATCAAATACTTTTAGACTTTTACTCAAGTAGTATTTTACTGGGTGACTTTTCCTTTTACTTGAGTCATTTTAAAATCATTACTTTTACTCAAGTATGAAAATTGAATACTTTTTCCACCACTGGTCACTGTGTCACGTATTGATTAAATCTATTACATTTAGGGTGTGTTCCTAAATTCAATCTGGAGGGCCAGAGCGTGCTCAGAGTGCGCGCAGGCCATTCGTAAATTCAATCTGGAGGGCCAGAGCGTGCTCAGAGTGCGCGCAGGCCATTCGTAAATTCAATCTGGAGGGCCAGAGTGTGCTCAGAGTGCGCGCAGGCCATTCGTAAATTCAATCTGGAGGGCCAGAGTGTGCTCAGAGTGCGTGCAGGCCATTCGTAAATTCAATCTGGAGGGCCAGAGCGTGCTCAGAGTGCGCGCAGGCCATTCGTAAATTCAATCTGGAGGGCCAGAGTGTGCTCAGAGTGCGCGCAGGCCATTCGTAAATTCAATCTGGAGGGCCAGAGTGTGCTCAGAGTGCACGCAGGCCATTCGTAAATTCAATCTGGAGGGCCAGAGTGTGCTCAGAGTGCACGCAGGCCATTCATAAATTCAATCTGGAGGGCCAGAGCGTGCTCAGAGTGCGCACAGGCCATTCGTAAATTCAATCTGGAGTGCCAGAGTGTGCTCAGAGTGCTCGCAGGCCATTCGTAAATTCAGAGCATTGTCAGATTGTCCTTCGTAAATTCAGGAGGAGTAGTGTTGATCCGAGTGTTCTGACCTCACAACGGCAGTCAAGCACCCAAGCTAACTGGCTAACATTGGCTAGCTACTTCCACACACAAATAAGAGAGCACCTCACTCTGACCATTTTACTCTCCCTAGCAGAGCTGGTTAGGCTGTTTTCATGTTATCTAGAGCGTTGGTGACTGTAACTGTGCTGCGGGCAAAAATATTATTAAGCTTTTTGGCAGATGTTTACTGACACCGGCCATATTCAACTGGTGTTGAGGGTTTGTAAATTCATCAGTTATTCTGCACTCTGGTACACTCAGACAGGAGTGCTCTGAAATCGGAGTAGATAGCTAGAGTGAATTTACGAAAGCACCCTTTGTCTAGAGAAGGCTTCATATAGATGCTTCAGTCATTGAACATGCCCTGTCTATCATTGACGTGTTGTTGTTGTCATTGATTTCAGCACACAGGTTTTATACTTTCATTAATGGCTGCTGAAATTATCCATCAACACAAATTATGTTAGATTCTGTGAGGAGCTTTTGTTGTGATTGCTGTCCATTTGATTATTATTGCCCTCAATGTCACAGATTGCACACAGTGCAATGAAATGGCTACATGCTGCACAAATATGTATCTACTTAATCTGAGATGATTGATAGGCTGTTAATCTGAGATGATTGACAGGCTCTTAATCTGTGATTATCTGCCCTGCTAAAGCTTTCCCGGTCAACTGTATGTGCTGTTATTGTAAAGTGGAAACGTCTAGGAGCAACAATGGCTCAGCCCCGAAGTGGTAGGCCACACAAACTCACAGAACGGGACCGCCGAGTGCTGAAGCACGTAGTGTGCAAAAATCGCCTGTTCTCGGTTGCAACACTCACTACCGAGTTCCAAACTGCCTCTGGAAGCAACGTCAGCACAATAACTGTTTGTCGGGAGCTTCATGAAATGGGTTTCCATGGCCGAGCAGCCACACACAAGCCTTACATCACCATGCGCAATGCCAAGCGTCGTACAGAGTGGTGTAAAACTGTCTGCCATTGGACTCTGGAGCAGTGGAAATGCGTCCTCTGGAGTGATGAATCACGTTTCACCATCTGGCAGTCCGGCGGACGAATCTGGGTTTGGCGGATGCCAGGAGAACACTACCTGCCCAAATGCATAGTGACAACTGTAAAGTTTGGTGGAGGAGGAATAATGGTCTGGGGCTGTTTTCACGGTTCGGACTAGGCCCCTTAGTTCCAGTGAAGGGAATTCTTAACACTACAGCATACAATGACATTCTAGCGTACTTTAGTGCACAAATAAAACCCACAATTTATATACGATTATGTACATTTGGGAGTAACTCCATTCCTAGCACTACTGTCTTTCAGTAACAATAACTGTTCAAATGAATTGATATAAAATCTGACTTGATCTCATATTGGGAGGGATTGTTTTTGTATTCTGTGATTTAAAATAAGTGTCAATTTGATATATCCCCCCCCAAAAAAATACAAAATGGTCGCAATTTGGCCCCAAGGTGTTGTGACAGTTTGGGATTTTATTTATTGATCTTATCTTATTCATCCTTCATTCATAAGTGGCTATTATCAGTGATTCCATTGAGTACAACCATCTTTCCAGGGGGCATTTCCCAAGGAAACGAATTCCAATTTTCAAGTGCAGAGCGTAGCTGAAGAGGGATTGTAATCATAGGGTGAGGTCTTCTTGAGATGGAGAATTCGATGGATGAGAAGGGTGGAGGAGCTCTCTGTGGCCTGAGGGGGAGAGGGGTGTAGCAGCGGGGGTGAGCCTTCCTTCACCCTCCACTATAACCCCCTGCTTCAAGGAGTGAAGAGCTCAGGTCCCTAAGGGCCATGAGTCAACCCCATTCCACCATCAAGACCATGTTGACCTGTTCATGCTGAGGTGATTTTTTTTTAAACCCATGAAGACAACCTACTGTATGTGTTAACCTTTATTCCCCTGTGTAGGCTGTTTCCTAGCTTTGTTTCAGTGGATGTGTTCTGTTTGAATTGCTGGGATTCACATAAACAACCTGATCAGTGATCCTCTCAAGTCAAAATACAATCAGGTAAGTCTATTTTTCACTTATTTTGTTGTATCCAACAGTATGGCTCTCTGAGCAACAGAGTCACCCAGAGAGATTTGGTGGGTGACTGTATTTGATAGCCTACACCAAAGTGGAAATACCTTACTTAACACTATTCTCTTTTATTACGCTCCAGGCATTTAAGTTCATTAGAACTACATTACAATACTGTCCCCATTCCAGGGCCTTGAGCACTGAGCAGTGACACTGTCCTATCTGTCCAGAGACTCGCTTTTTAATACTCCAGTATGGCAGCTTTGAAGCGCTCACTAAAAATCCTTAGTACATCTCTCAAAAGTAAATATTCATGCCAATGATCATGTCAGTGTCATCAGAATGATAAGTCATTGAGTCATTGTTCACAAACAAGGTCATCAAAATGTTTAGGCATGTTGTCAATGTAACTGTGTACTTTGACAGTATTACCTGATGTAAACTTAGGCTACAGATTGGATGACAGTTACTGTATTGAAAATGCACGAGGCTGCACTTCTATGGCATATATCAATTTCAACAGTACTATTTACATATTACTGTATGGGGGTTATTGATTGAAAGAGACTGGACAACCCAAGGGGCGCAAAGGGAAATAAACTAAATTAGAAAGAAACACAGGAAACCACCCCTAAGGCACATCTTTCTGGTAAGAAGAGGGGCGGGGGTGTATGCCTTATGACTAACGTGACATGGTGTGATGAAAGAAACATACAGGAACTCAAATCCTTCTGTTCACCTGATTTAGAATTCCTCACAATCAAATGTAGACCGCATTATCTACCAAGAGAATTCTCTTCGATTATAATCACAGCCGTATATACCCCCCCCCCCAAGCAGACACATCGTTGGCTCTGAATGAACTTTATTTGACTCTTTGCAAACTGGAAACCATTTATCCGGAGGCTGCATTCATTGTAGCTGGGGATTTTAACAAGGCTAATCTGAAAACAAGACTCCCTAAATTTTATCAGCATATCGATTGCGCAACCAGGGGTGGAAAGACCTTGGATCATTGTTACTCTAACTTCCGAGATGCATATAAGGCCCTGCCCCGCCCCCCTTTCGGAAAAGCTGACCACGACTCCATTTTGTTGATCCCTGCCTACAGACAGAAACTAAAACAAGAGGCTCCCACGCTGAGGTCTGTCCAACGCTGGTCCGACCAAGCTGACTCCACACTCCAAGACTGCTTCCATCACGTGGACTGGGACATGTTTCGTATTGCGTCAGACAACAACATTGACGAATACGCTGATTCCGTGTGCGAGTTCATTAGAGCGTGCGTTGAAGATGTCGTTCCCATAGCAACGATTAAAACATTCCCTAACCAGAAACCGTGGATTGATGGCAGCATTCGCGTGAAACTGAAAGCGTGAACCACTGCTTTTAATCAGGGCAAGGTGTCTGGTAACATGACCGAATACAAACAGTGCAGCTATTCCCTCCGCAAGGCTATCAAACAAGCTAAGCGTCAGTACAGAGACAAAGTAGAATCTCAATTCAACGGCTCAGACACAAGAGGCATGTGGCAGGGTCTACAGTCAATCACGGACTACAGGAAGAAATCCAGCCCAGTCACGGACCAGGATGTCCTGCTCCCAGGCAGACTAAATAACTTTTTTGCCCGCTTTGAGGACAATACAGTGGCACTGACACGGCCTGCAACGAAAACTTGCGGTCTCTCCTTCACTGCAGCCGAGGTGAGTAAGACATTTAAACGTGTTAACCCTCGCAAGGCTGCAGGCCCAGACGGCATCCCCAGCCGCGCCCTCAGAGCATGCGCAGACCAGCTGGCCGGTGTGTTTACGGACATATTCAATCAATCCCTATACCAGTCTGCTGTTCCCACATGCTTCAAGAGGGCCACCATTGTTCCTGTTCCCAAGAAAGCTAAGGTAACTGAGCTAAACGACTACCGCCCCGTAGCACTCACTTCCGTCATCATGAAGTGCTTTGAGAGACTAGTCAAGGACCATATCACCTCCACCCTACCTGACACCCTAGACCCACTCCAATTTGCTTACCGCCCAAATAGGTCCACAGACGATGCAATCTCAACCACACTGCACACTGCCCTAACCCATCTGGACAAGAGGAATACCTATGTGAGAATGCTGTTCATTGACTACAGCTCGGCATTCAACACCATAGTACCCTCCAAGCTCGTCATCAAGCTCGAGACCCTGGGTCTCGACCCCGCCCTGTGCAACTGGGTACTGGACTTCCTGACGGGCCGCCCCCAGGTGGTGAGGGTAGGCAACAACATCTCCTCCCCGCTGATCCTCAACATTGGGGCCCCACAAGGGTGCGTTCTCAGCCCTCTCCTGTACTCCCTGTTCATCCACGACTGCGTGGCCACGCACGCCTCCAACTCAATCATCAAGTTTGCGGACGACACAACAGTGGTAGGCTTGATTACCAACAACGACGAGACGGCCTACAGGGAGGAGGTGAGGGCCCTCGGAGTGTGGTGTCAGGAAAATAACATCACACTCAACGTCAACAAAACTAAGGAGATGATTGTGGACTTCAGGAAACAGCAGAGGGAACACCCCCCTATCCACATCGATGGAACAGTAGTGGAGAGGGTAGCAAGTTTTAAGTTCCTCGGCATACACATCACAGACAAACTGAATTGGTCCACTCACACAGACAGCATTGTGAAGAAGGCGCAGCAGCGCCTCTTCAACCTCAGGAGGCTGAAGAAATTCGGTTTGTCACCAAAAGCACTCACAAACTTCTACAGATGCACAATCGAGAGCATCCTGGCGGGCTGTATCACCGCCTGGTACGGCAACTGCTCCGCCCTCAACCGTAAGGCTCTCCAGAGGGTAGTGAGGTCTGCACAACTTATCACCGGGGGCAAACTACCTGCCCTCCAGGACACCTACACCACCCGATGTCACAGGAAGGCCATAAAGATCATCAAGGACATCAACCACCCGAGCCACTGCCTGTTCACCCCGCTATCATCCAGAAGGCGAGGTCAGTACAGGTGCATCAAAGCTGGGACCGAGAGACTGAAAAACAGCTTCTATCTCAAGGCCATCAGACTGTTAAACAGCCACCACTAACATTGAGTGGCTGCTGCCAACACACTGACACTGACTCAACTCCAGCCACTTTAATAATGGGAAATTATGTAAATATATCACTAGCCACTTTAAACAATGCTACCTTATATAATGTTACTTACCCTACATTATTCATCTCATATGCATACGTATATACTGTACTCTATATCATCGACTGTATCCTTATGTAATACATGTATCACTAGCCACTTTAACTATGCCACTTTGTTTACATACTCATCTCATATGTATATACTGTACTCGATACCATCTACTGTATCTTGCCTATGCTGCTCTGTACCATCACTCATTCATATATCCTTATGTACATATTCTTTATCCCCTCACACTGTGTACAAGACAGTAGTTTTGGAATTGTTAGTTAGATTACTTGTTGGTTATTACTGCATTGTCGGAACTAGAAGCACAAGCATTTCGCTACACTCGCATTAACATCTGCTAACCATGTGTATGTGACGAATAAAACTTGATTTGATTTGATTTGCCCGCAGCACTGTTGTGCTGTCTCTACACATCCAGACGTTCCTGTCTGTCGGCCCACATATTCTCATCCACATCACACCAGATATTTTCCCTTCCAATGCAACGTGGAAGAATCTTTTGGAATGCCTTATCCATCCTCTGCAGGCGTCTACTGTGATGTCCTCACATGCTGCATCCATTGCAGCCAGCAGGGTCATCTGTGTGTGTGTGGCTGACGATCGTACACCTTCCACCTCCATGCTGAAAATAACTCCTCAATTGGGTTAAGGAATGGTGAATAAGGTGTGAGGAATTCTATGAGCATCCTCGGGTGGGTCACAAACCATTGCCTTATGATGTTTGATCGATGGAAACTCACATTATCACAAATGACCACATACTTTGGCAAATCCTCTCTAAACAGACCCCTCTCATCATCAGGAATGAGAGCCCTGTAGAGAGTCTCTAAAAAGTTGAGTAGATGCTGGGTGTTGTATGGTCTTATAAGGGGGATATGGGTTAGGACACCATGCTCCGAAATAGCAGCACACATGGTGATATTTCCTCCCCGTTGGCCTGGCAAATCCACAGTAGCTCTGTGACCAATGATATTCCGACCCCGCCTTCTGCATTTGGTCAGGTTGAAGCCAGCCTCATCCACGTATACAAAGTTGTGAGAGGGTTCACTTGATTCCAACTCCATTATACGCTATATCCCAGAACACACAGTTGAATTTGTTTTGGTAAGGAAGAGTGACATAAAATGTACATATATTGCTTGTTCCTTCCACAGCAATGGAAATGTGTGCAGTCTATGCTTACTGTACTATGTATAACATGTTGCTGTAAAGTAGTTACATAGATATATGTTTTACCTGCACATACTGGTACCGTAGCTCCTTAACTCTGTCCTCATTCCTTTGGAATGGTACACGGTACAGCTGTTTCATACTCATCTGGTTTCTATGCAGCACCCTGTCGATGGTTGAGATGCTAACCGTATGGATGTTTTCAAAGACATCGTTGTCTTCTATAATGGTCCTTTGTATTTCCCTGAGACTCATGGCATTGTTTGCACGGACCATGGTGTAAATAGCCTCCTCCTGTTGAGGTGGGAAAAGGCGTCCTCTGACACCGGTAATCTTGCAGTCCTATGTGGGGAAAAATGCAGTTATGCATCGCACACTTTCACATAGACAAAAACTATGCGAACACACATTTTACTGTAAAACATACAGGTGGGTGCATGTAAGGTGCAGTATGTATCTGTATAGAGTATATTTCTGTATGCTGTGAAATACAAGTGGACTACTGTAATATGAAGCATTGTAGGAAGTATACAGTATACTGCTTATATATCAAATCAAATTTTATTTGTCACATACACATGGTTAGCAGATGTTAATGCAAGTGTAGCGAAATGCTTGTGCTTCTAGTTCCGACAATGCAGTAATAACAAGTAATCTAACTAACAATTCCAAAACTACTGTCTTGTACACAGTGTAAGGGGATAAAGAATATGTACATAAGGATATACAGTGCCTTGCGAAAGTATTCGGCCCCCTTGAAATTTGCGACCTTTTGCCACATTTCAGGCTTCAAACATAAAGATATAAAACTGTATTTTTTTGTGAAGAATCAACAACAAGTGGGACACAATCATGAAGTGGAACGACATTTATTGGATATGTCATGTACTGTCATGTTGTCTTGTCTCTGTCCTTTCCCTTCACCCTGTCTCCCTCTGCTGGTCGTGTTAGGTTACCTTTTCTCCCCCGCTTTCCCCCAGCTGTCCCTTGTCTCCTCTAACTACCCATTCACCCCGTTCCCCACCTGTTCCCTTTTTTCCCTCTGATTAGGTCCCTATATCTCTCTCTGTTTCTGCTCCTGTCCTTGTCGGATTCTTGTTTGTTTGTGTCATTCATGCCTGAACCAGACTGTCGTCATGTTTGCTGTAACCTTGTCCTGTCCTGTCGGAATCTGCCGGTCCATCTGAGCCTACCTATGTTTGGTAATTAAAGAAGCTCTGTTTAAGTTGATTCGCTTTTGGGTCCTCATTCACGCACCGTAACAGAAGAATCCGACCAAGAATGGACCCAGCGACTTCGGATCCTCTCCACTCAGCCGTCGAGATCCAGGGAGCGATGCTAGGCAGACACAAGCAGGAATTGTCTGCTGCTCGACATGCCGTTGAGACCCTGGCCACCCAAGTCTCCAACCTCACAGAACAGGTTCACCATCTCCGCCTCGATCCACCGGCCACTTCCAGGGCTTTCGAATCTCCGGAGCCCAGAATCAATAACCCGCCGTGTTACTCTGGGGAGCCCACTGAATGCCGCTCGTTCCTCACCCAGTGTGATATTGTGTTTTCTCTCCAGCCCAACACTTACTCCAGGAGCACTGCTCGTGTCGCCTACGTCATATCTCTCCTTATTGGACGGGCTCGTGAGTGGGGCACGGCAATCTGGGAGGCAAGGGCTGAGTGTACTAACCAGTATCAAGACTTTAAGGAGGAGATGATACGGGTTTTTGATCGATCTGTTTTTGGGGAGGAGGCTTCCAGGGCCCTGTCTTCCCTATGTCAAGGCAATCGATCCATAACAGACTACTCTATTGAGTTTCGCACTCTTGCTGTCTCCAGTGGCTGGAACGAGCCGGCCTTGCTCGCTCGTCTTCTGGAGGGTTTCCGCGCAGAGGTAAAGGATGAGATTCTCTCCCGGGAGGTTCCTTCCAGCGTGGATTCCTTGATTGAACTCGCTATTCGCATTGAGCGACGGGTTGATCTTCGTCACCGAGCTCGTGGAAAGGAGCTCGCGCTCTCCGTCGCCTCCCTCTCCGCATCACTACCATCTTCCTCTGCCGGCTCGGGTGCTGAGCCCATGCAGCTGGGAGGTATCCGCATCTCGACTGAGGAGAGGGAACGGAGAATCACCAACCGCCTCTGTCTCTATTGCGGTTCCGCTGGTCATTTTGTCACTTCATGTCCAGTAAAAGGCCAGAGCTCGTCAGTAAGCGGAGGGCTACTGGTGAGCGCTACTACTCCTGTCTCTCCTTCAAGATCCTGCACTACCTTGTCGGTCCATCTACGCTGGACCGGTTCGTCAGCTTCCTGCAGTGCCTTAATAGACTCTGGGGCGGAGGGCTGTTTTATGGACGAGACCTGGGCTCGGGAACATGACATTCCTCTCAGACAGTTAAAGGAGCCCACGGCCTTGTTCGCCCTGGATGGTAGTCCTCTCCCCAGGATTCAGCGTGAGACGCTACCTTTAACCCTCACTGTTTCTGGTAATCATAGTGAAACCATTTCTTTTTTAATTTTTCGTTCACCTTTTACACCTGTTGTTTTGGGCCATCCCTGGCTAGTTTGTCATAATCCTTCCATTAATTGGTCTAGTAATTCTATCCTCTCCTGGAACGTCTCTTGTCATGTGAAATGTTTAATGTCTGCTATCCCTCCTGTTTCCTCTGTCTCTTCTTCACAGGAGGAGCCTGGTGATTTGACAGGGGTGCCGGAGGAATATCACGATCTGCGCACGGTGTTCAGTCGGTCCAGGGCCACCTCTCTTCCTCCACACCGGTCGTATGATTGTAGTATTGATCTCCTTCCGGGAACCACCCCCCCCCGGGGTAGACTATACTCTCTGTCGGCTCCCGAACGTAAGGCTCTCGAAGATTATTTGTCTGTAGCTCTTGACGCCGGTACCATAGTCCCCTCCTCCTCTCCCGCCGGAGCGGGGTTTTTTTTTGTCAAGAAGAAGGACGGGTCTCTGCGCCCCTGCATAGATTATCGAGGGCTGAATGACATAACAGTGAAGAATCGTTATCCGCTTCCTCTTATGTCTTCAGCCTTCGAGATCCTGCAGGGAGCCAGGTTTTTCACTAAGTTGGACCTTCGTAACGCTTACCATCTCGTGCGCATCAGGGAGGGGGACGAGTGGAAGACGGCGTTTAACACTCCGTTAGGGCACTTTGAATACCGGGTTCTTCCTTTCGGCCTCGCTAACGCTCCAGCTGTCTTTCAGGCATTAGTCAATGATGTCCTGAGAGACATGCTGAACATCTTTGTTTTCGTTTACCTTGACGATATCCTGATTTTTTCACCGTCACTCCAGATTCATGTTCAGCACGTTCGACGTGTCCTCCAGCGCCTTTTAGAGAATTGTCTTTTTGTGAAGGCTGAGAAGTGCACTTTTCATGCCTCCTCCGTCACATTTCTCGGTTCTGTTATTTCCGCTGAAGGCATTAAGATGGATCCCGCTAAGGTCCAAGCTGTCATTGATTGGCCCGTCCCTAAGTCACGCGTCGAGCTGCAGCGCTTTCTCGGCTTCGCGAACTTCTATCGTCGTTTCATCCGTAATTTCGGTCAGGTGGCAGCTCCTCTCACAGCCCTTACTTCTGTCAAGACGTGCTTTAAGTGGTCCGTTTCCGCCCAGGGAGCTTTTGATCTCCTCAAGAATCGTTTTACATCCGCTCCTATCCTTGTTACACCTGACGTCTCTAGACAGTTCGTTGTCGAGGTTGACGCGTCAGAGGTGGGAGTGGGAGCCATCCTTTCTCAGCGCTCCCTCTCTGACGACAAGGTCCACCCATGCGCGTATTTTTCTCATCGCCTGTCGCCGTCGGAACGTAACTATGATGTGGGTAACCGCGAACTGCTCGCCATCCGGTTAGCCCTAGGCGAATGGCGACAGTGGTTGGAGGGGGCGACCGTTCCTTTTGTCGTTTGGACTGACCATAGGAACCTTGAGTACATCCGTTCTGCCAAACGACTTAATGCGCGTCAGGCGCGTTGGGCGCTGTTTTTCGCTCGTTTCGAGTTCGTGATTTCTTATCGTCCGGGCTCTAAGAACACCAAGCCTGATGCTTTGTCTCGTCTCTTCAGTTCTTCAGTAGCCTCCACTGACCCCGAGGGGATTCTCCCTGAGGGGCGTGTTGTCGGGTTGACTGTCTGGGGAATTGAGAGGCAGGTAAAGCAAGCACTCACTCAAACTCCGTCGCCGCGCGCTTGTCCTAGGAACCTTCTTTTCGTTCCCGTTCCTACTCGTCTGGCCGTTCTTCAGTGGGCTCACTCTGCCAAGTTAGCCGGCCACCCTGGCGTTCGGGGTACGCTTGCTTCCATTCGCCAGCGTTTCTGGTGGCCCACCCGGGAGCATGACACGCGTCGTTTCGTGGCTGCTTGTTCGGTCTGCGCGCAGACTAAGTCCGGTAACTCTCCTCCTGCCGGCCGTCTCAGGCCGCTTCCTATTCCCTCTCGACCGTGGTCTCACATCGCCTTAGATTTTGTCACCGGACTGCCTTCGTCAGCGGGGAAGACTGTTATTCTTACGGTTGTCGATAGGTTCTCTAAGGCGGCTCATTTCATTCCCCTTGCTAAGCTTCCTTCTGCTAAAGAGACGGCACAAATCATCATCGAGAATGTTTTCAGAATTCATGGCCTTCCGTCAGACGTCGTTTCGGACAGAGGTCCGCAATTCACGTCTCAATTTTGGAGGGAGTTTTGCCGTTTGATTGGGGCTTCCGTCAGTCTCTCTTCCGGCTTTCACCCCCAGTCTAACGGTCAAGCAGAACGGGCCAATCAGACTATTGGTCGCATCTTACGCAGTCTTTCTTTTCGCAACCCTGCGTCTTGGTCAGAACAGCTCCCCTGGGCAGAATACGCCCACAACTCGCTTCCTTCGTCTGCGACCGGGCTATCTCCTTTTCAGAGTAGCCTCGGGTACCAGCCTCCGTTGTTCTCATCTCAGTTCGCCGAGTCCAGCGTCCCCTCCGCTCAGGCTTTTGTCCAACGTTGCGAGCGCACCTGGAAGAGGGTCAGGTCTGCACTTTGCCGTTATAGGGCGCAGACTGTGAGAGCTGCTAATAAGCGTAGAACTAAGAGCCCTAGATATTGTCGCGGTCAGAGAGTTTGGCTCTCCACTCAGAACCTTCCCCTTAAGACGGCTTCTCGCAAGTTGACCCCGCGGTTCATTGGTCCATTCCGTATCTCTCAGGTCATTAATCCTGTCGCAGTGCGACTTCTTCTTCCGCGATATCTTCGTCGCGTCCACCCGGTCTTCCATGTCTCCTGTGTTAAGCCCGTTCTTCGCGCCCCCGCTCGTCTTCCCCCCCCCCCCCCCATCCTTGTCGAGGGCGCACCTATCTACAGGGTCCGTAAAATCTTGGACATGCGTCCTCGGGGCCGTGGTCATCAGTACCTAGTTGACTGGGAGGGGTACGGTCCTGAGGAGAGGAGTTGGGTTCCCTCTCGGGACGTGCTGGACCGTGCGCTGATTGATGATTTCCTCCGTTGCCGCCAGGTTTCCTCCTCGAGTGCGCCAGGAGGCGCTCGGTGAGTGGGGGGGTACTGTCATGTACTGTCATGTTGTCTTGTCTCTGTCCTTTCCCTTCACCCTGTCTCCCTCTGCTGGTCGTGTTAGGTTACCTTTTCTCCCCCGCTTTCCCCCAGCTGTCCCTTGTCTCCTCTAACTACCCATTCACCCCGTTCCCCACCTGTTCCCTTTTTTCCCTCTGATTAGGTCCCTATATCTCTCTCTGTTTCTGCTCCTGTCCTTGTCGGATTCTTGTTTGTTTGTGTCATTCATGCCTGAACCAGACTGTCGTCATGTTTGCTGTAACCTTGTCCTGTCCTGTCGGAATCTGCCGGTCCATCTGAGCCTACCTATGTTTGGTAATTAAAGAAGCTCTGTTTAAGTTGATTCGCTTTTGGGTCCTCATTCACGCACCGTAACAGGATATTTCAAACTTTTTTAACAAATCAAAAACTGAAAAATTGGGCGTGCAAAATTATTCAGCCCCCTTAAGTTAATACTTTGTAGCGCCACCTTTTGCTGCCATCTTCCCTGTCCCTGCTGAAGAAAAGCAGGCCCAAACCATGATGCTGCCACCACCATGTTTGACAGTGTGTTCAGGGTGATGAGCTGTGTTGCTTTTACGCCAAACATAACGTTTTGCATTGTTGCCAAAAAGTTCAATTTTGGTTTCATCTGACCAGAGCACCTTCTTCCACATGTTTGGTGTGTCTCCCAGGTGGCTTGTGGCAAACTTTAAACGACACTTTTTATGGATATCTTTAAGAAATGGCTTTCTTCTTGCCACTCTTCCATAAAGGCCAGATTTGTGCAATATACGACTGATTGTTGTCCTATGGACAGAGTCTCCCACCTCAGCTGTAGATCTCTGCAGTTCATCCAGAGTGATCATGGGCCTCTTGGCTGCATCTCTGATCAGTCTTCTCCTTGTATGAGCTGAAAGTTTAGAGGGACGGCCAGGTCTTGGTAGATTTGCAGTGGTCTGATACTCCGTCCATTTCAATATTATCGCTTGCACAGTGCTCCTTGGGATGTTTAAAGCTTGGGAAATCTTTTTGTATCCAAATCCGGCTTTAAACTTCTTCACAACAGTATCTCGGACCTGCCTGGTGTGTTCCTTGTTCTTCATGATGCTCTCTGCGCTTTTACCGGACCTCTGAGACTATCACAGTGCAGGTGCATTTATACGGAGACTTGATTACACACAGGTGGATTGTATTTATCATCATTAGTCATTTAGGTCAACATTGGATCATTCAGAGATCCTCACTGAACTTCTGGAGAGAGTTTGCTGCACTGAAAGTAAAGGGGCTGAATAATTTTGCACGCCCAATTTTTCAGTTTTTGATTTGTTAAAAACGTTTTAAATATCCAATAAATGTCGTTCCACTTCATGATTGTGTCCCACTTGTTGTTGATTCTTCACAAAAAAATACAGTTCTATATCTTTATGTTTGAAGCCTGAAATGTGGCAAAAGGTCGCAAAGTTCAAGGGGGCCGAATACTTTCGCAAGGCACTGTATGAATGAGTGATGGTACAGAGCAGCATAGGCAAGATACAGTAGATGGTATCGAGTACAGTATATACATATGAGATGAGTATGTAAACAAAGTGGCATAGTTAAAGTGGCTAGTGATACATATATTACATAAGGATACAGTCGATGATATAGAGTACAGTATATACGTATGCATATGAGATGAATAATGTAGGGTAAGTAACATTATATAAGGTAGCATTGTTTAAAGTGGCTAGTGATATATTTACATCATTTTCCATCAATTCCCATTATTAAAGTGGCTGGAGTTGAGTCAGTGTCAGTGTGTTGGCAGCAGCCACTCAATGTTAGTGGTGGCTGTTTAACAGTCTGATGGCCTTGAGATAGAAGCTGTTTTTCAGTCTCTCGGTCCCAGCTTTGATGCACCTGTACTGACCTCGCCTTCTGGATGATAGCGGGGTGAACAGGCAGTGGCTCGGGTGGTTGATGTCCTTGATGATCTTTATGGCCTTCCTGTGACATCGGGTGGTGTAGGTGTCCTGGAGGGCAGGTAGTTTGCCCCCGGTGATGCGTTGTGCAGACCTCACTACCCTCTGGAGAGCCTTACGGTTGAGGGCGGAGCAGTTGCCGTACCAGGCGGTGATACAGCCCGCCAGGATGCTCTCGATTGTGCATCTGTAGAAGTTTGTGAGTGCTTTTGGTGACAAACCGAATTTCTTCAGCCTCCTGAGGTTGAAGAGGCGCTGCTGCGCCTTCTTCACAATGCTGTCTGTGTGAGTGGACCAATTCAGTTTGTCTGTGATGTGTATGCCGAGGAACTTAAAACTTGCTACCCTCTCCACTACTGTTCCATCGATGTGGATAGGGGGGTGTTCCCTCTGCTGTTTCCTGAAGTCCACAATCATCTCCTTAGTTTTGTTGACGTTGAGTGTGATGTTATTTTCCTGACACCACACTCCGAGGGCCCTCACCTCCTCCCTGTAGGCCGTCTCGTCGTTGTTGGTAATCAAGCCTACCACTGTTGTATACAGTAACAGTGCACTGTACATTGGTGGACAGACCTGTTCTCTCTTCGAAACGTTTGAACTATTGAGGACACGGTTGATCTCCCAATATTCAGCTGCACCCTTCGACCCGCCTCAGCCATTGTAAGGCCATGACTGACAACATGGTCTACAATAGTGGCCCTTATGTCATCAGATATGCACCTATGTCCTCTTCTGCCTCTTCCTCTGTTTTGCCTTCCACCACGCATCCTTGCTCCTCTTCTTCCTCCTCTTGGCTGTTGACCCTGTTTGTTTCCTGGTCCATCCATTATGGGAAAATTGCAACTCTGTGTTGTGGTCTGTCTATATATGCTTGCCAATTGATTCTTCATGAGATGCACCTTTGAGCAATTTAGACAACTGGTTGATTGTTGGTTGAACTAACACTTTACATTCCTTCATGAGTGAGGGTCAATTTCACCTGCACGATTCATCAATTCACGTTTTTGTACAAAAGGTCTAATAGAAATGTGTAAAACTATGCTTGACAGTTTATGACAAATAGTTCAATCATTTTGCATGTAATGGCTTATGGAAGGAACTAATGCCTAGATGTTTTGAGGGGTAAGACTATTCAACAGAGAACCATCTACTATATTTTGATCAACATGACATGAGCAATTGATAATGTGGAAAAAAGCTGACACTTGTACATTATCAATTGCAATTTGTTCAAAGGAATAAGAAATTGCTTTAATGATGTGCACAAGTGACTAGATGATTTGGAATTTGTAGTAGAGTAGAAGTAGAATCAAGAATTGCACTTTTGATCTAAGAAATGCACCAAAGCGACTGAGAAAAACTGTAACAGTGTTTAATTGAATATTGTCCCGGCCTGATAGTTGAGATGATGTCATCCTTTCTTCAAATTAACATTTACACATCCTCACAGGCTAAGCAAAGGTGGAGGCCACCCAGATAGTGACAAAACACACATTTGAATGTGCCTGGCTACTCGTTTGGAGATGATAATCGGACAGGTGACACTGCTGGTTCTTCACTTTATTGGTCCCTCACTGTAACTGTTAATTAACTTCCTCCTGTGCTGCTGTTTGCTGTTCATAGGGAGGAACCATAAAGAGATATTGGTCAATCTAGTTTTAGATTGTGTGGTCGATCTAGTTTTAGATTGTGTAAATGAGAGAGAGACACATACACATGGAGATAAGGAAACAAGAAAGACAGAAAGACAGACAGACAGAAAGACAGATAGACAGAAAGACAGATAGAATGATAGATAGATAGAAAGACAGAACGACATACAGAAAGACAGAGACAGAATGATAGATAGACAGAAAGACAGATAGACAGATAGATAGGACAGGTAGACAGAAAGACAGAGAACGACAGAGACAGAAAGACAGAGACAGAAAGACAGATAGAAAGACAGACAGAAAGACAGATATATAGACAGAATGACAGATAGAATGACAGCTAGATAGGACAGATAGACAGAAAGACAGCTAGAACGACAGAAAGACAGCTAGACAGATAGACAGAAATACAGATAGACAGATAGACAGTAAGAAAGAGGTTGGCGTAGAATATTTGCTTCAATGAGTAGTATTCCTCAGGCATATAGTGTAGTAATTATCCAAACCATCTGCATGTGCTGTGAAGCAGATGGGGAGACTCAACCCACCCTGAGTTCATGCCTGAAAGGTACAAAGCAAAGGATTCTGGAGAAGTTGAGTGAACTCATGTATTTTACGAGACCAAAGTAAGTGGACTCATAAGATATAGGAAACAGGGTTTCCAGCAGGATTTTAATGTACATTATGGTCAAAGCCATTTGTACTAGTAGTGCTATGCTACAGTACATCCTTAACAGTTGTTTTACAGTATATAGAATTATTCACCTCATCTGCTTGGGGATTTAAATCTGCTACCTTTCTGTTACTGGCCCAACGCTCTTAACTGCTTGGCTACCTGCTGCCCACTTAAAAGATCATTTGACTTTTTATTTTATTTAACTAGGCAAGTCAGTTCAGAACAAATTCTTATTTTCAATGACGGCCTAGGAACAGTGGGTTAACTGTCTGTTCAGGGGCAGAACGACAGATTTGTACCTTGTCAGCTCAGGGGTTTGAACTTGCAACCTTCCGGTTACTAGTCCAACGCTCTAACCACTAGGCTACCCTGCCCATTGTCTCTCGCAAGTACCATCCTTCTTCATACGTAAGAGGATCACTTGTTCACATGTGTAGGGTATAATCTAGTTGGGGATACCATATTTTGAAATATACACTATATGTACAAAAGTTTGTGGACACATCTTCAAATTAGTGGATTCGGCTATTTCAGCTACACCCATTGCTGACAGGTGTATAGATTTGAGCACACAGACATGCAATCTCCATAGACCAACATTGGCAGTAGAATGGCCTTACTGAAGAGCTCAGTGACTTTCAAAGTGGCACCGTCATAGGATGCCACCTTTCCAATAAGTCAGTTTGTCAAATCTCTGTTCTGCTAAAGCTGCCCCAGTCAACCCCAGTAAGTGCTGCTATTGTGAAGTGGGAACGTCTAGGAGCAACAACAGCTCAGCTGCGAAATGGTAGCCCACACAAACTCACAGAACGGGACCTCTGAGTGCTGAAGCACGTAGCGTGTACAAATCGTTTGTCTTCGGTTGCAACACTCACTACCGAGTTCCAAACTGCCCTTGGAAGGAACCTCAGCACATTAACTGTTCGTCGGGAGCATCATGAAATGGGTTTCCATGGTTTGGGCCCCTTAGATCCAGTGAAGGAAAATCATAATTCTACAGTATACAATGACATTCTAGATTATTCTGTGCTTCCAACTTTGTGGCAACAGTTTGGGGAAGGCCCTTCCCTGTTTCAGCATGACAATGCCCCTGTGCACAAAGCAAGGTCCATACAGAAATAGTTGTCAAGATCGGTGTGGAGAACTTGACTGGCCTGCACAGAGCCCTGACCTCAACCACATCAAACACCTTTGGGATGAATTGGAACGCCAGCTGTGAGCCAGGCCTAATCGCCCAACACCAGTGCCCATCCTCACTAATGCTCTTGTGGCTGAATGGATGCAAGTCCCCGCAGCAATGTTCCAACATCTAGTGGAAAGCCTACCCAGAAGAGTGGAGGCTGTTTTGGCATCAAAGGGGGACCAACTCCATATTGATGCCCATGATTTTGGAATGAGATGTTTGACGAGCAGGTGTCCACATACTTTTGGTCATGTAGTGTATATGATGTGTAATGTTGTTGCAAATATGGATCTCTCAATGTAAATTGGACCTATGACCAGTGATACTTTTGTTATATTGTGTTTCAATATGTTTACTTACATTTGGGTGTTCTTTGTTGGTAAGTGTCATTATCACTAGTCTAGAACATTCCACCATCTCACTAAGACCGCAAATGGACAGTGATAAGCCTACTTTCCTTTGTTAATCTGTGGTCTGTGTGTGGAAGTATCCAGGGTGGGGGTTTTGTACAAACTCCTGTTAGTTGACTCAGTGTTGTCTGAGCCAGATTACCACTCTGCTTAATTACCTTCCTCTTCTCATTGGAACCCCAGAGTTTCCTGTAGCAAATTGTCTCCCCATAGTCCCATTGCGTGTGCATTTCAATAGTTTGAAACAAATACTTTTAACTGTGTAGTGAAGACCTGTTATGTCCAACTTAATCACAGATATCACAGACCTAGGGAACATTGTGAACATTGTGGGAGGCAACCTCTCTGCCAAGGGAGACTATGTTCCACTACTAATATCAGAAAAAATCTATATTTAAACATTTAGTTTAGCCTAAATCAAATCCAATGTGTTGGGTAGCATTACACATATTTAGCAGATGTTATTGCGGTTGTAGCTAAATGCTTGTGTTCTTAGCTCCAACAGTTCAGGAGTATCTAACAAAACGAATACACACACATCTAAAAGTACAAGAATGGAATTCACTATATGCACTTTGCCGATATACTATTAATCTAAATCTGTCAATCTCAGCTCTGTTGAGAAGCTTTATGTCTAGTCAGTTTCACGTATCAATAAAGCACATCAGAAGGTTCAGTGAATTAGATGCTCTGGAAGCCCTGAGGTCTCTTCATCTTGAAGGAATATCTCTATGGTTTAGAGTGAGTGAAGAGAGGAGGCAGAGTGAATAACACAGGAGAAGGACTCTAGGGAGGGAGTGAGGAAGAAGGAGCTGAAGAGTGATAGAAGAGCGTTAGGCCTCGTCCCATCACTCTGAAGAATGGGACTTCAAAGGTGGCATGGCAGACATTACATTACAGCCTCTCTCAGCATGCCACCGCCTTGAGTGGCACCACCCACCCTCAGCCCCTCTCAGCACAGTGGGTATCAAAGTTCAAAGGTCAAGTTCAACGTTTTATTGTCATATGCACAGGATACAGCAGGTGTAAAACAATACAGTGAAATGCTTAACTTGCGAAGTTGCAAGCTGTTTCCCAACAACAGAAAAAAGAAGGAAATAAAAGCAAGAAACACTGTACTGGAGTGACTGGGGCACAGGAGGTTGGTGACACCTTAATTGGGGAGGATGGGCTCGTGGGAATGGCTGGAGCGGAATAGGTGGAATGGCATCAAATACATCAAACGTAGTTTCTATGTGTTTGATGCCATTCAATTCGTTCCATTCAAGACAGGATTATGAGCCGTCCTCCCCTCAGCAGCCTCCACTGGATTGAGGTAGGTATCAAGAGCATTCTGGTGAAGTGATCATAACAATAGGTTTGTCTTGAGATAGTGGGAGCGAGTTGACTGGGGGTATCATGGTACAGGTCTGTCAGTCAGAAAAATACACTGAAGTAATATACAAGTGTTTGTTTTTCAAAGTAAATAAAGTAAGTGGAGCTGCCTGGCCATGTTAAACCAGTGGACTAGACCTATAGCCAATCATTTTACCTGCAAATTCCTCTCCTCTAATTTCCCTTGTGACCTTATAATGGTGTCAAGATTGGTTAGATACCTTGGTGTCTTCTTAAGATCTCACCTGTTTTCTAACCAATAAGAATGCACTAGCGGGTTAAGAGCTATGGTGTAATGCACACTATAACAGGGCATTTATGACTATAGACTAGTTTTACCTGGTGAGGTGGTTGTTTAAGTATGAGTAATAATGTACAGTGCCTTGCGAAAGTATTCGGCCCCCTTGAACTTTGCGACCTTTTGCCACATTTCAGGCTTCAAACATAAAGATATAAAACTGTATTTTTTTGTGAAGAATCAACAACAAGTGGGACACAATCATGAAGTGGAACGACATTTATTGGATATTTCAAACTTTTTTAACAAATCAAAAACTGAAAAATTGGGCGTGCAAAATTATTCAGCCCCCTTAAGTTAATACTTTGTAGCGCCACCTTTTGCTGCGATTACAGCTGTAAGTCGCTTGGGGTATGTCTCTATCAGTTTTGCACATCGAGAGACTGACATTTTTTCCCATTCCTCCTTGCAAAACAGCTCGAGCTCAGTGAGGTTGGATGGAGAGCATTTGTGAACAGCAGTTTTCAGTTCTTTCCACAGATTCTCGATTGGATTCAGGTCTGGACTTTGACTTGGCCATTCTAACACCTGGATATGTTTATTTTTGAACCATTCCATTGTAGATTTTGCTTTATGTTTTGGATCATTGTCTTGTTGGAAGACAAATCTCCGTCCCAGTCTCAGGTCTTTTGCAGACTCCATCAGGTTTTCTTCCAGAATGGTCCTGTATTTGGCTCCATCCATCTTCCCATCAATTTTAACCATCTTCCCTGTCCCTGCTGAAGAAAAGCAGGCCCAAACCATGATGCTGCCACCACCATGTTTGACAGTGGGGATGGTGTGTTCAGCTGTGTTGCTTTTACGCCAAACATAACGTTTTGCATTGTTGCCAAAAAGTTCAATTTTGGTTTCATCTGACCAGAGCACCTTCTTCCACATGTTTGGTGTGTCTCCCAGGTGGCTTGTGGCAAACTTTAAACAACACTTTTTATGGATATCTTTAAGAAATGGCTTTCTTCTTGCCACTCTTCCATAAAGGCCAGATTTGTGCAATATACGACTGATTGTTGTCCTATGGACAGAGTCTCCCACCTCAGCTGTAGATCTCTGCAGTTCATCCAGAGTGATCATGGGCCTCTTGGCTGCATCTCTGATCAGTCTTCTCCTTGTTTGAGCTGAAAGTTTAGAGGGACGGCCAGGTCTTGGTAGATTTGCAGTGGTCTGATACTCCTTCCATTTCAATATTATCGCTTGCACAGTGCTCCTTGGGATGTTTAAAGCTTGGGAAATCTTTTTGTATCCAAATCCGGCTTTAAACTTCTTCTCAACAGTATCTCGGACCTGCCTGGTGTGTTCCTTGTTCTTCATGATGCTCTCTGCGCTTTTAACGGACCTCTGAGACTATCACAGTGCAGGTGCATTTATACAGAGACTTGATTACACAAAGGTGGATTGTATTTATCATCATTAGTCATTTAGGTCAACATTGGATCATTCAGAGATCCTCACTGAACTTCTGGAGAGAGTTTGCTGCACTGAAAGTAAAGGGGCTGAATAATTTTGCACGCCCAATTTTTCAGTTTTTGATTTGTTAAAAACGTTTTAAATATCCAATAAATGTCGTTCCACTTCATGATTGTGTCCCACTTGTTGTTGATTCTTCACAAAAAAATACAGTTTTATATCTTTATGTTTGAAGCCTGAAATGTGGCAAAAGGTCGCCAAGTTGAAGGGGGCCGAATACTTTCGCAAGGCACTGTATATTGTCAATGAAAGGCAACAGAATGTTTCCTTTCATTGACAATATACAGTGCCTTGCAAAAGTATTCACCCCCTTTGGAGATTTTCCTATTGACCAAACTGTTTAGAATTTAAGGACTGATGGATGGCGCTGAATACTGGGAAATTCTTGAGGGTAACCTGTTTCAGTCTTCCAGAGATTTGAGACTGGGACGGAGGTTCACCTTCCAGCAGAACAATGACCATAAGCATACTGCTAAAGCAACACTTGAGTGGTTTAAGGGGAAACATTTAAATGTCCTGGAATGGCCTAGTCAAAGCCCAGACCTCAATCAAATTGAGAATCTGTGGTATGATGACTTAAAGATTGCTGTACACCAGTGGAACCCATCCAACTTGAAGGAGCTGGAGCAATTTTGCCTTGAAGAATGGAAGAAATCCCAGTGGCTAGATGTGCCAAGCTTATAGAGACATACTCCAAGAGACTTGCAGCTGTAATTGCTGCAAAAGGTGGCTTTACAAAGTATTGACTTTGGTGGGGGGGGGGGGGGGGGGGGGGGTTAATAGTTATGCACGCTCAATTATTATTATTTTTTTCTTATTTCTTGTTTGTTTCACAATAAAACATATTTTGCATCTTCAAAGTGGTAGGCATGTTGTGTAAATCTAAAGATACAAATCCCCCAAAAATCTATTTCAATTCCAGGTTGTAAGATAACAAAATAGGAAAAATGGCAAAGGGGTGAATACTTTTGCAAGGCACTGTACGTTATATTTTACTCATGTCATTAATCATTGTCTGAAAATGCATGTGTTTTCTCTGGAGAGGATTAGTATGGCTCCTCAGTGCATCACAGGTCCTTTTGACCTACTGGCCAAACCAAAGATCCTCTCCAGAATGCACTTTGCACTCAGCCTTGTAGATGGGCTTGGAAGTGTTTTCTACCATTATCTGCACTCTGGAAAAATGGTTCTCAAAGGGTTCTTTGGCTGTCCCCGTGGGGGAATCCTTTAAAGAATGCTTTTTGGTTCCATTTAGAACCATCTGTGGAAAGGTTCTAGATATAACCTTTTTTTTAAGAGTTCACCCTCCACCTCTTGAATTTGTTGTGTCCGGTCAAAAGATGGTAACAATACGCAGAATGATGTTCTCTGCCCTATGTTCCATTTAAAATAAGAAATCAGACTCTAGCCATAATCACTGTTATTCAAACACAATTCTTTTTTTGTGTGTGTTAAATTGATAGTGGAATGCGTTATCAAGAACCCTTCAGTCTTGGTACATATGTAAGTTGTCTTTGTCAATGTGCAAACTGGGAAATAAATGGATGGTGGCTGTGCTTAAGACATCAAGTCTTGTCTTGGGGTTTCAGTAATTGAACCTATTTGAGAGACAGAAAGCAGTGACAGATTGTCCTCTTCATATATATTCAAACAGTGGGTGAAAAGATGGAGGAGATCGAGAAACGTAGTCATCTGAGTCTGCAGAAAGCAAACCCAGCAATTACATGTGTATAAATGAATAGAGAAATGTTCTGTGAAGTTTTTTAGCCCAATCACTCTTGATAGAAGATTTATTCAAATCCATAGTTCCGTTTGACAGGTCTCATTCCGAGATGAGGATGACTGTCATTACTCATAGCTCATTTACACATTCACCGATGTAGGATATTCATTTGATCAATCTTTTGTATCTGATAATTTTGCAAACTTGCTGTGTATTTGAGTTTTAAAAAGCTTCCAAAATTTGATTTGACATTTCAGACCTGATATGCCCTGACGTAAAATCTATCAACCCCTACAAAAAGGTCCATGAATTATAACCCACAAAAATAAATCACATTTCCTGTTGCTGCAGGATTATTTTCCTGCTGTAGCAAACTGGCTCAAATTAAGATCCCACATCTATACCTGTTTGCCTTGGTCAGTTGAGAACAACATTGATCTGTACCTTTCAGGTAAATTGCTCTAAAACAAAAACACTTAGGCAACAATGTTGTTTGTCATTATTCATCTTTGAAAAACAATTTTATTATTGGATCCCTAATGATTAGACACTGTTGATATCAAGCAAGGTTAGATTTCTGAGTTGGTTCACATACTTCAGGAGCAATTATATATATTTTTTACACTCAGACCTAATGAATGCTTACAATTAGCGCTCAATATATTTACGAAAAGTATCTAAACAAATATTTATTTTACACTTAACAGTTATGCAAACAATTAGGCTGCATGGCTTGGCATGATGATAATTACATCCATATGATGACTGACCGGTGCTTTTGTTAATTTCATTTAGTGTAATTGCTCATTATGCAGTGTGGTAATTATCCGGCAGCCATAGCTCAGTGGACAGTCTCTGGCTCAGACTGACACTTAACCTTACCAAATGTCAAAGTGGCTAATATAGGAGGGTTCCCATTTAAGCAAAGGTTGTAGCCCCTTGCTATTCCAATTCATCTCATAAAGGTCACCCTATTTGGATTTGCCTTGACAGAAGTTTACTTTTGTTTCCGGGAAAACGTGGAGCCTTCTGCTAATTTGGTGTTGCATGTAAATATAGATTTAAAGACATGTTAGTGGTTCAAATCCATGTTTTAATGTTTTATCCACTCAGAGGTGTACGGACCCCTGCGTCTTTGATGCATTATGGGCAATTCTGTTTTTAAGACTAGGCAAAGAGCTCACACGTCTGATTTCTTAGGTCTAAATCAACCACTTTTAAAAAGGCAAGAGCTGAAAGCAGCAGATATTGTGGGCTCTGGGGACCCCTTATCTACTCTATAAACACTGCTTTTGAGGTGTGAAAATCTGAAAATCTAGTTGGGATACAGTGCATTCAGAAAGTATTCAGACTCCTTGACTTTTTCCACATTTTGTTAAGTTACAGCCTTATTCTGAAATGTATTTTTTTTAAATCCTCATCAATCTAACACACAATACTCCATAATGACAAACCAAAAACAGTATTGTTTTTGTGCAAATGTGTTCAAAAATAAAAAACTGAAATATCACATTTACATAAGTATTCAGACCGTTACTCAGCACTTTGTTGAAGCACTTTAGCAGCAATTACAGCCTTGAATCTTCTTGGGTATGACGCTACAAGCTTGGCACACCTGTATTTGGGGAGTTTCTCCCACTTTTCTCTGCAGATCCTCTCAAGCTCTGTCAGGTTGGATGGGGAGCATCGCTGCACAGCTATCATCAGGTCTCTCCAGAGGTGTTCGATTGGGTTCAAATCCGGGCTCTGGCTGGGCCCCTCAAGGACATTCATATACTTGTTCCGAAGCCACTCCAGCATTGTCTTGGCTATGTGCTTAAGGTCGTTGTCCTGTTGGAAGGTGAACCAATTTGAGGTCCTGAGCGCTCTGGAGCAGGTTTTCATAAAGGTCTCTCTGTACTTTGCTCCGTTAATCTTTGCCTCGATCTTGACTAGTCTCCTAGTCCCTGCTGCTGAAAAACATCCCAACAGCATGATGCTGCCACCACCATGCTTCACTGGACTCACCATACTGAGGAGTAGCTTACATCTGGCCACTCTACCATAAAGGCCTGATTGGTGGAGTGTTGTAGAGATGGTTGTCCTTCTGGAAGATTCTCCCATCTCCACAGAGGAACTCTGGAGCTCTATCAGTGACAATTGGGTTCTTGGTCACCTCCCTGACCAAGGCCCTTCTCCCCCGATTGCTCAGTTTGCCTGGGCGGCCAGCTCTAGGAAGAGTCTTGGTGGTTCCAAACTTCTTCCATTTAAGAATGATGGAGGCCACTGTGTTCTTGGGAACCTTCAATGCTGAAGACGTTTTTTTGTACCCTTCCCCAGATCTGTGCCTTGACATAATCCTGTCTCGGAGTTCTACAGACAATTCCTTCGACCTCATGGCTTGGTTTTTGCTCTGACATGCACTGGCAACTGTGGAACTTTATATGCCTTTCCGAATCATGTCCAATCAATTGAATTTACCACAGGTGGACTCCAATCAAGAAACATCTCAAGTATCATCAATGGAAACAGGATGCACCCGGGCTCAATTTCGAGTCTCATAGCAAAGGGTCTGAATACTTATGTAAATAAGGTGTTTCTGTTTTTTATTTTTAATACATTTGCAAACATTTTTTTTGCTTTGTCATTATGGGGTATTGTGTGTAGATTTATGAGGATTTTTATTTTTTATTTAATCAATAGAACAAGGCTGTAACGTAACAAAATGTGGAAAAAGTCCAGGGTTCTGAATACTTTCCGATTGCACTGTAATTTCTCCCTGAACCAATGGCCATGGCAATGCATTTAGCATAAAACATGGGTAGAGTGTAATGCTACACTGACAATCATCCCTTAGCTAGCCTACATGTATAGCAGATAATGTCCAGCAGAAACAAGAGAGATGACACAATGGGTGTAATGGGTGCGTGCTGGTGGCAGGGAAGTCTGCCTTATTATTATTTGACCATGCTGGTCATTTATGAACATTTGAACATCTTGGCCATGTTCTGTTATAATCTCCACCCGGCACAGCCAGAAGAGGACTGGCCACCCCACATAGCCTGGTTCCTCTCTAGGTTTCTTCTTAGGTTTTGGCCTTACTAGGGAGTTTTTCCTAGCCACCGTGCTTCTACACCTGCATTGCTTGCTGTTTGGGGTTTTAGGCTGGGTTTCTGTACAGCACTTTGAGATATCAGCTGATGTACGAAAGGCTGTATAAATAAATTTGATTTGATTTTGAAGTCAGGCGCAGGACAACGAACTTAGTATATACGGAGTCCTTTAATAAGTGCTCACAAACTCCCAAAACCAACATATACAAAAATAATGAATGTGGGTACAAAACACGCCGCACACCAGAAACTAATAGCACCAATACATACAACAAACAATCACCGACAAGGACATGAGGGGAAACAGAGGGTTAAATACACAACATGTAATTGATGGGATTGGAACCAGGTGTGATGGAAGACAAGACAAAACCAATGGAAAATTAAAAATGGATCAGTGATGGCTAGATGGTCGGTGACGTCGACCGCCAAACACCGCCCGAACAAGGAGAGGGACTTTGAGGAGAGGGATTTTGAGTCTTCTAGATTGAGTGTAATTGTAAAAGAAATGTATGTTAGCCATCCATACCTATGTATTTCGGTGTCCATGACCCTCCTGAACTTGAAAAAATGATTGAATGTCCCAACATTGAATAATACATGAGTGAGATGTGTGTCTGAAAAACCTTCAGCAAAGCCACAGACTGTCTCGAAGTGTGGCTGACCCCAAATAGATTTTCAGGATTTAAAAAACAAAGCCAAAAATCGAATCCTTCCCTTCTCACTCAAATGGCATCTTGGTTTCACATTCTGTTAGAGTGGGGGAGTTGAATCAGTCAGTAAGTCACGTTGACATTCCTTCATTACTGAGTGGGTTATTGCTGAATATATCTCTTCAAACTAGGACAAAGCTCTGGAGTCTAGACTCTAAATCAACGTCTGAATTTCAACAGGCAGTTAGATGAAAAACATACAGGACCTCGTGCTGACTCTGTTTAAGCATCCCCCTTAACCATGTTCTTTCTGTTAATGAAGTGTTTCACTTTCCCTTTCGCAGACAATCTTCTGCGGTGACCCAAACGTAAAGCCTACACAGTTGTGTCCTGTACTCATGCAGATTTGTTATTGTCCCCTCTTTTATGTAAATGTTGAACTTTGAATTAGTACATTAAGGTATAACTAAATAAGGTTCCTATTAAGACTGCAATTATACAAATCATCCGCCTTAGATAGAAATGGATTGTTTTCAGGACATTTAAAGGGGCAATCAGCAGTTGCTACATTCATTTTTGGATTTAGAAATTCATGATATGTACCCATTGAGTTTTAAAGAATATAACGTATTAAAAAATGCTGCATGAGTTTACGTTCAACTGTTGTACCCTATCAGAACTCAAGCATGTTTTACTCCAATGTCTGTAAACAAAGTAAATGTAAACAAACACCATATAGCCTCAAAACATGATTCAAACTCTAATGTCGATATCATGGGTGGTTAGTGATTGCATCCATAACTCCGTCTATGACTTTGAGTGGTTACATTTCTCCAGCCCCATCCCTCAGTTTTTTAACGAAATATGGGCAGGGGAAAAAGCCTTGTTATTGTTTCTACTGCTGATTGCAGCTTTAAGTTACCATTATAGTAATAAGAGAGGATCATATTCTATTCAACACCGGGCAGGGGAACAGTGCAGAGTGGTTGATTAGATAGAACAGGCCGTTTGATGACTAATTATATGACGCATCTATAGTAAAAACTCTCTTCAGGAAAAACAGTTACTCTTGAGCCAAGCACTTTGCTGATGAAGATAGTGAATACTTCAACCGTGTGCCCTATTTAACATGCAAACCAAACAGGGATGACAATATGTCTCCTCTGTACTGTACTATATTGGGGTGGAAGGGTAGTGTTCATCTGTCTTGTTTGTCTTCAGTCAGAGGGAGTCAGAGAGTGCAACTCATACAACTCTAGAACATCCATGTGTAGCTACTAGTGTAATGGCAATAAAGAATTGCCATTGGGACTCCATACAGTTCAGCAGGCCTACGTAAATGTTAGAGTGCACCTGACTCCCTACATGCAGCCTGCAGTCTCTTGTGTGTGTGTGAGTGTGTGTGTGTGTGTGTGTGTGTGTGCACCACAGAAGGTTGGTGGCACCTTAATTGGGTCGGACGAGCTTGTGGTCACGGGGGATAAATGGAATTGTATCAAATACATCAAACACATGGTTTCGGATTAGCTCAGTTCCAGATGTTTTATGAGCCGTACTCCCCTCAGCAGCCTCCACTGATGTGCATGATCCTGTGCATGCGTGTGTGTGCATGTGAGAGAGTGAGCCAGGGCTCTCTCCATGCTCTAGTCTTACCTACACTGAAATTTAACTCTCCTGTCATCTCTCCATGCTCTAGTCTTACCTATTAACTATCCTGTCGTCTCTCCATGCTCCAGTCTTACCTACACATTCATTAATTCTCCTGTCACCTCTCCATGCTCCAGTCTTACCTATTAACTCTCCTGTCGTCTCTCCATGCTCCAGTCTTACCTACACATTCATTAATTCTCCTGTCACCTCTCCATGCTCCAGTCTTACCTATTAACTCTCCTGTCATCTCTCCATGCTCCAGTCTTACCTATTAACTCTCCTGTCATCTCTCCATGCTCTAGTCTTACCTATTAACTCTCCTGTCATCTCTCCATGCTTTAGTCTTACCTACACAGTCATTACCAGGTTGAACCCCCCCTGCTTCTCCCACATCGCAGGAAATTGAATATGGGAGAATATTAAAGGTTTGCTTGCTCAGCGCATCACTGCACTTTACTAGAGCCTGACTATTGTCTGGCAGTTTAATTGCAAGAGACGCTGTGTTTATTGTTCTTTTAGCTTATTTAATCATAAAGTGTGAATACTGAATAATGGCCTACATTAAAATCAAAGTTACTGAGGTAATGAGAGAAGGGGGTGACAGGGACCTATAGACAGAAATAAAGAAAGGGTATAATCTAGATTCTGGAATTGACGTTCTAAACCCCAACAAAGATCCTTTATTCACATTCATGCACATACTGCATAGTGTGCGTAACAGGCTCTTTCTCAGAAACAGGATGATGCATCTGTTCATTGTTTTGATAACAATGTAGCATTCGACAATAGCATACAGCAATTTGGAAAGAGAGAAAGAGATGAACATGATGAAAATAGTGAAAATTATGATGAGAAAACAAAGGTTGACATTTACAATGTGTGGGCATATAACACAACCTATCATTCCCATCAGAGTGGAAAACCAAGGGGTTTGTTTGTTTAAATCAGATGAGTAATTTGATCATTTTACATATGTAAATCGTATGACAGCGGTAGCATAGAGCAGAGACCAGTACTAGGGTCTCTTTGACGTAAAAGCCCACAACTCAAAGATGGACAGTAGCTTATATAAGGAGAGGGAATTGTTGTTACAGCTAATACTACAGATAAACCTAAAAAAGGGGATCACAATGATCAAATGCAACATGACACAGGATTGGTTAAATCCTAATGGTTTCACAACCGCAAAACCTCATAATATGGCTCAGCATCCAGGATGTGCAGTCAAAACTGATATCTGATCTTGTTTAGCATGATGTCATTCTGGATGCGTCCAACATGGCACCCTATTCCCTATAACGTTCACTATTTTTTACCAGAGGGCCCTGGTCAAAGGTAGTGCACTACATAGGGAATAGGGCACCATGTGGAACGCACACAGAGTATTTGTTTCCCATAACTAATAGACTTCTCATATTGAGTAGGTTCCTAGAAGCTGTGTTGCCAGGATAATCATTTCCTGTGATGCTGTGAACACATGTTGTATTGTAAACAGGGATGTGTTTGAATATTAGTAGTCATCATCGGGGATGGTTTGTTTGTACAGTGGACATTTTTGTGAATGGCTTAACAAGGATTACACTATTAATGTTTGGCGCACACACATCACACACGGTTGAGCTACATTGTATTTAGTTTAGAAATCAGATATCACTGGATTGGAGTGGACTTTCACATTACACACAAACTGCAAAAATAAGGGAATGACCATTTCAATTGTGTTTAAAGACTAAGCTTGTAGTTAAAAAAAATGTTTTACCCCTTTTTCGTGGTATCCAATAGTTTTTAGTAGCTACTATCTTGTCTCATCGCTACAACTCCCGTACGGGCTCGGGAGACCAACCAAGCCGCACTTCTTCTTAATACAGCCTGCATCCAACCCGAAAGCCAGCCGCACCAATGTGTCCGAGAAAACACAGTGCACCTGGCAACCTTGGTTAGCGCGCACTGGCCCGCCACAGGAGTCGCTGGTGCGCTATGAGACAAGTATATCCCTACCAACCAAACCCTCCCTATCCCGGATGACTTTAGGCCAATTGTGCGTCTCCCCACGGACCTCCCAGTCGCGGCCGGTTACGACAGAGCCTGGGCGCGAACCCAGAGTCTCTGCAGTACAGCGCCCTTAACCACCGCGCCACCCGGGAGGCCACGTAGTTCATAGTTTTGAACGAAAAAAAACGATAAAGAAAATTGTGTAGGCGACAAGGTAATAGCTAAACTGAAATTATTCCATCCAACCACTGAGACTTCCATTAGGGTTCTAGAATAGAATTACATCAGGGACATGGGAAGCCATATTGTTGCACAGTGGTATGTCATCTACCCAGCCTGTTGGCCAACTGGCTTCCCTTGCTCCAGGAAAAATAACACATTTATATGAAATAACAGCTATTACGGGTGCCATCTGACATGCCGATCTCATCAGGAGAGCTGAGTGCTGTAATGTGGGTGTAATAGCACCATGGGTTTACATAAACTGTGACTCAACCAGGACTAGTCTTCATCATTGTCACCATCATTCTCACCTTCGTCGTTATCATCATTGTCATCAATATCATTATCTGCATAATCATTGGCATTGCCTCACACAACAGCGTGCACATTCATATCACTTCAATAGGATTAACTTTTTAAACACAGTTATCAAATCAAATTTTATTAGTCACATGCGCCGAATACAACAGTGAAATGCAAATAGTCTGGGTAGCCATTTGATTAGGTGTTCAGGAGTCTTATGGCTTGGGGGTAGAAGCTGTTTAGAAGCCTCTTGGACCTAGACTTGGCGCTCTGGTACCGCTTGCCGTGCAGTAGCAGAGAGAACAGTCTATTACTAGGGTGGCTGGAGTCTTTGACAATTTTTAGGGCCTTCCTCTGACACCGCCTGGTGTAGAGATCCTGGATGGCAGGAAGCTTGGCCCCAGTGAATTACTGGGCCGTTCGCACTACCCTCTGTAGTGCTTTGCGGTCGGAGGCCGAGCAGTTGCCATACCAGGCAGTGATACAACCATGCTCTCGTTGGTGCTGCTGTAGAACATTTTGAGGATCTGAGGACCCATGCCAAATCTTTTCAGTTTCCTGAGAGGGAATAGGTTTTGTCGAGCCCTCTTCACGACTGTCTTGGTGTGCTTGGACCATGTTAGTTTGTTGGTGATGTGGACACCAAGGAACTTGAAGCTCTCAACCTCCTCCACTGCAGCCCTGTCGATGAGAATGGGGGCGTGCTCGGTCCTCCTTTTCCTGTAGTCCACAATCATCTCCTTTGTTTTGATCATGTTGAGGGAGAGGTTGTTGTCCTGGCATCACACTGCCAGGTCTCTGACCTCCTCCCTATAGGCTGTCTCGTTGTTGTTGGTGATCAGGCCTACCACTGTTGTGTCATCGGCAAACTTAATGATAGTGTTGGAGTCGTCCCTGGCCGTGCAGTCATGAGTGAACAGGGAGTACAGGAGGGGACTGAGCGAGCACCCCTAAGGGGCCCCTGTGTTGAGGATCAGCGTGGTAGATGTGTTGTTACCTACCCTTACCACCTGGGGGCGGCCCGTCAGGAAGTCCAGGATCCAGTTGCAGACGGAGGTGTACAGTCCCAGGGTCCTTAGCTTATTGATGAGCTTTGACTGCACTATGGTGTTGAACGCTGAGCTGTAGTCAATGAATGGCATTCTCACAAAGGTGTTCCTTCTGTCCAGGTGGGAAAGGGCAGTGTGGAGTGCAATAGAGATTGCATCATCTGTGGATCTGTTGGGGTGGTATGCAAATTGGAGTGGGTCTAGGGTTTCTGGTTTCTATGAACTATAGTATTCAGGTCTATTAATACCCTAGACAGAGGCAACATCAGCAATCATCAGAGGTGAAAGTAATTGCTTAATTCCTTCCCAACCTGTCCTCTACCTTTTGACTGTTTACTCACTGGGCAAACTGTGATAAGGACAAGACAGCTGTAGACCATCATTATGGCAACTGACCGCATTCAACTTTATCTGCCTGTAGCTCTTCTTTCCCAGCAAACATCGTCACAGTTAACAAGGCTGTTAACAGTATCAAGACAGTTTTAACTAAAAGAGAGATGATGGCCTACATTCAGCCCAATACAAAACGATCAGTCCTTGACTGACTAGGACTGTTCTACAGATATGGTTCCTAGAAGAAAATTCAGCAAGGAAACTTTTTCTAACGACTCAGTTAGACCTATTTCAATGGATGCTTTTGTAACAAATCCCTGTGTGAAACATATATTGACTGAAGAGATTGCTAATGCACAATCAAACATTAACTTCATGATTCATCTGGACTTTTATGTTTTATGTAGGTGCATATTCAGTATCTTATACAGCTGCTAACTCTTGGCTCTATGTGATATAATCTCTCAGAGCAGGATGAGTATGTCTGTGAATATCTCAGCTGCAATGTCTAGCACCCTACCTTATGACAGAACCTAGTGTGACAGCATCAGGATCATCATCTCATGTTTTATGACTGAGAAGTCATGTTATTGATCTCCGTTATCCAGTGAACATTTTCATTATGTAAATGTACATACTTACTCCATTATTACATGCAAACACAAAGCATATTATAATACATGTCAAAGTACAATTTCACAAATATCCTATTATCTAAGGTCAAATAAATCTAAAGAATTGTGTCCATTTATGCGTGAAATTCTCTTCTGACAACTGGATACATTATGATTACGTTTTTGGAGAAGTACTTATACCTATCAAGACACAAAAATTGCGTTTTGAACTTAACTCAGACGCAGTATACTTAACTCAGTATACATTTTGAGCATCCTCCTGAATATTTGGCTTCGTGACCCACAAGCTTGTCCAGCTGTGCGACTTCAGAGAAAGCTGATTGGCTCAATCGCAAGTGCTTTTTTTCTAACGGCAAGAGGGTAATATATTTGTTACAAAGCCTCACAATCAACAGTTCCTACAGCAACACAACAGGACTTTGACTAAACAGAAAAACAGAGGCAAGTATGGGCTTTTCTTGGTTTGTTTCTTCTTGGCAACTTTGTTACTTTGGAAAGAAGACCATTGAGTTTAATTTAGTGTCCACTTGGGCACATACATGGCTTTTTCGTATTGTCCATGTTTTATCACTTCGTGAGAAATTAACAGTAAGTAAAACTCTTAATCACAAACGTATTCTAATCCATGATATGTGTTGACTTCTCTGCCCAAAATATTTTCTCTAGTCTATGGCTGTGCCGGGGAACTCACTATGGATACTGCTTTTCGGTGCGTATTTTGCGCTGACGGTCGGAGCAGACTGCGAGAAGGACTGTGCGCTCTGCCTCAACCGTCTACGGGGGCATCAGACGGCGATTACCACTCTGGTAGGTCAAGTACATTTGGACATGTTTTAAAGCATATATTTCAAGTAAAGTAACGGGGTGATACTGTTTCCCGCGTCTAACTTTTTCGTAGGGAAAGATTGCGCAGTAGGCTACGCACCTGTGTTGTTTGGTCACCAAAATAAGCAATGGATAGATAGGCAATATTCCATGAGGTGCGTGTATCCTTGGAACACGACTTTATTAAACTCTTTTTCATTTATTTTGATTCACGTAGACAATGTAATACCAATTAAATTAGGCAACCCATAATGTCAATTGCATCAATATGACATTAATGATTAATGTCGGTTGGATTTTAATCTAGGCTGCAACTTGTGTTGTTGGTCTAACTGGCGACAACATGAGACCACGAGGCATTTATTTTTGCCATGCTTCATGAAGTTTTGAAATTAGAAGAGGATTTGGTTTCATTTATTACATATAGCCTGTAGTAAAACCAAGACTGTTGCGCATAATCAATTTCATGGGAGCCTTGTCACTTCGATTCTTGAAATGTAGGCTACTAAGGCAATTGAGGAGTGGCTGAATCCATGTCTGATTAGCCATTCAATAGTACTGGCCTATCCCAAATGCTCAACATCGAACAAAAAGTCTAAAATCTTACCACAATGGCATAAATTCAGTATCTCCATCAAACCTGTCTTTATTTGTGGCCCTTAGTATGTTTTAGCTCCATCAGGGAGCATGTTGGTGGTTCAATATAGCCTCAATAAAAATGTAGGTAGATAGCATATTTTCATATCATTCAAATACCCCCAATAAAATAAACATTCATATGAGAAGTTATTTTCTATCAGATAATGTATTTAGAATTATATGTAGGCTATACAAAAGCACTCTTCTCTTCTGCTTTGACAGCTCAGACATAAAAATACATGTTTATGAGGCATTAAAGATGTAGGCTTTGAGGAACATCATGTCTCATTAACTGTGATTCTAAAAAGTGGTAAAATGCACCAGATAAGTGTATTTCCATCTGTTTAAATATAATGACTCTTAAAACGAGTAGGTGAACATCACATTGGAACTGGCAAATAGAATGAATTTGTTCATACATCCAACCGTGTCTCTCCGACATTGGCGAGAGTAACAGCCACACCCAGAGTAAAATATTAAATATTGTTTAATTAAACACTACTTTATATGTAAAATATGCCTTTTGTATTGCAAAAAAATATATCACTGTCACTCCAGTCGATACGGTGGAAAGAAAAAATATGTGAACCCTTTGGAATTACCTGGAATTAAGCATAAATTGTTCATAAAATTTGATCTGATCTTCATATAAGTCAACAAATAGCAAACACAGTCTGCTTAAACTAATAACATGCAAACAATTATATGCTTTCATGTCTTTATTGATGGCGTATTTTCTTCTGTTGAAGCCATTCTGTTGTTGATTTATTTACTTCTGTGTTTTGGGTCATTGTCCTGTTGCATCACCCAACTTCTGTTGAGCTTCAATTGGCGGACAGATAGCCTTATATTCTCCTGCAAAATGTCTTGATAAACTTGGGAATTCATTTTTCCATCAATGATAGCAAGCTGTCCAGGCCCTGAGGCAGCGAAGCAGCCCCAAACCATGATGCTCCCTGCACCATACTTTACAGTTAGGATGAGGCTTTGATGTTGGTGTGCTGTGCCTTTTTTCTCCACACATAATGTTGTGTGTTCCTTCCAAACAACTCAACTTTAGTTTCCTCTGCCCACAGAATATATTTTGCCAGTAGCACACTGGAACATCCAGGTGCTCTTTTACGAACTTCAGACATGCAGCAATGTTTTTTTAGACAGTTAGTGGCTTCTTCCATGGTGCTCTCCCATGAACACCATTCTTGTTTAGTGTTTTACGTATCATAGACTCGTCAAAAGAGATGTTAGCATGTTCAGTCTTTAGCTGACACTCTAGGATCCTTCTTAACCTCACTGAGTATTCTCTGTGCTCTTGCAGTCATATTTGCAGGACGGCCACTCCTAGGGAGAGTAGCAACAGTGAGGAACTTTTATAGACAATTTGTCTTGCCATGGACTGATGAACATCAAGGCTTTTAGAGATACTTTTGTAACCCTTTCCACATTTATGCAAGTCAACAATTCTTCATCTTAGGTCTTCTGAGATCTATTTTGTTTGAGGCATGGTTCACATCAGGCAATGCTTCTTGTGAATAGGAAATCAAATGTTGTGAGTGTTTTTTTTTATAGGGCAGTGCAGCTCTAACCAACATCTCCAATCTCGACTCATTGATTGGACTCCAGGTTAGCTGACTCCTGACTCCAATGAGCTTTTGGAGAAGTCATTAGCCTAGGGGTTCACATACTTTTCCCAACCTACACTGTGAATGTTGAAATTATGCATTCAATATAGACAAGAAAAATACAATAACGTGTGTGTTATTAGTTTAAGCACAAAGTGTTTGTCTATTGTTGTGACTTAAAATGTTTTGACCAATTTATGCAGAAATTTAGGTAATTCCAAAGGGTTCACATACTTTTTCTTTCCATTGCTGCTTCACGGCTGTGTACCATGAGCCCCTTGATAGAGACAAGTCTCCAATGAAACTAGATTTCCAGTATGGTATGGGTTTGTGAGCCGCTGAGCCACCTCTGTGTTTTGAGGTTCCTCTTCCCTTCCTGTCTTTACAGACATGCTCAATAGAATGTGAGGGCAGCCTGGACACCACGAAGCTCCGCCTCTGCCGAGACGTCCTATTGGAGGAGGTAGATGACATCAAACAGGAAGAGGTGCAGGGTCAGCAGCACCAACTGGCCAAGAAGTATGGCGGCTTCATGAAGCGCTACGGGGGGTTCATGATCAGGAGGCGCTCACCCGTAGAGGGGCGAGTGCAGGGAGGAGAAAACAGCCCGGTGGCTGAGGAAGAGGACATCAGTCTGGAGATCCTGAAGATTCTGAATGCAGAGGCTGAGGGCCAGAGGGATGAGGAAGTGGCCAAGCGCTATGGGGGGTACGTGAGAAGAGGGGGGGACTTGGGGGGCCTGGAGGGGGTGGGCAGGCCATTGAAGAAGCGCTACGGGGGCTTCATGAGAAGGGTGGGAAGGCCTGAGTGGCTGGAGGATCAGAAGAACCAGGGGGGTCTCCTGAAGCGCTCCTGGGAGGGGGAGCAGGGTGACTCCCCCCTGGCTGAAATACAGAAGAGATATGGAGGATTCATGGACTAGGGGTCGGCCCCTCCTCCAACCTCTCCTGAGTCTGGACTCTCAATGTTGATTAGATTATCCATTCTTGTTCCGTTGTAGAGCTTCACTGTCATGCTTTTTGTTTGATTGGGTATAATGTGACAAAAAAAAGAGTACTGTATGTTTTATGGTTTTGGTTATTTATAAAATAACCTGTGTTCGTTGTGGTGTACGAGGCTGGGGCATGTGTGGAAAACAAATCGTGGCATGACCTGTTTGTTTTCTTTCCCTTTGTCTTGCCATTGGTTTTTAAAGGGATAGTTCACTTTTTTTAAATGTTAGTTGAGTTTCCACTTAAAAACTGTCATCCAAACTATTTTTAAGTTTGTTAGTTGGTTATTTAGAAATGGCCAGACTCTCCTGGCGAGTTAACATTAAAATAAGCTACAGCTTCAAAAAAGTTAATTATCCCTTTAAGTGGCCATAGAACATTTCCTGAAGCTTCCATTTCCACCACAAAGTCTCACAAAAGGCTGTAACTATGGGGGAGAAGGCTATTGTGGCCTTCCCATTGGTGGTTTGGTCTTTGGAACTGAAGGGCCCATCAATGTTATCTGCTTTGTTGTTGGAACATGGAGGTACCCTACTCTAAGTACTGCTATACCCGTGTGTTGTAGTCATCCATCTAATGGCAGTGTGTCGGTCGCTTTTCATTGTTATTATAATAACCATATTGCTCTTTCCACAGTGTTCACACTTATCCCAGTATGCTGATGTTGAAACATGTTGCTTTCAGTCGATAAATGCCCTCATTTTTTCTTCTTTCTATTGAGAACAGAGCAGCATTTCAGACCAATTAGTTGTACAAAACATAATAAACCCATGTATCCTGCAAAAATAAGTGGACTCCACTGGCTGTTTGATGTGTTTTTCTGCTTGGGAAGTGGAGCCAATGTTCCTGCCTCACTCTGCCAAGCCCACCTGAGATAATAACTCTGGTGTTAATGGTGAGGATTGTATTTATTTGACACATTCACTCAGCTTCACTCAGCCCTATGTCTATCTGTTTTTTGTACAGATTGCTCAAGTGAGCGCAAAATATTAACAGTTTTTAGTTTCTTAGCTCCCTAATGTCTCAGACTACCAAAACTTCACTGATTGATATTTTGCTTAACTTAATCTCCCCCCAGAGTTTTATATGAAGAATGCTCTTCCTCGCAATAAGGCAGTATTTTAAATGACTCACAAGTTAGATCTACAAAACAGGATAAATAGCCCCCTCTCCTGTCTGACACATTAATTTATATCATTCATTTCTCTAACTTCACTTCTCAATGGTAGTTGTTTCCAAAGGCACCACCATATCCACAGCCATTAACTTCCAAAATGTTGGCAGATACATACATAATGTAAGGAATAAACGCTGACGTTTTGTACATTACCTTGGGAAATAATGGACGACGCAGCGGGACGAGGCAAAGCCGAGTTCCTTTGTGTAGTTAATTTTTCCAAGATCATAGAGTACCATAGTAATACCCATAAATCCTAGCGGTCAAACAGGGAAATTATTCCAATCGTTTTTCCACCATTCATTTTTCCCAAAGTGGATTTTAGAAAAACGTAAAATAAAGGCAGTGTTTTGTGTTTGTTTACCCAGGCATGACGTTTTGAAAATTTCACTAGGACAAGGTGACTTTTATCAGTATATTCACCTGTATTTACCCCCCAAAAATGAACTGCTAATTGGCTACTAATTTGGCTATTTTGGCTGATGACCTGGATGAGACTGCCGAATTGGAGTAAAGGTAAGATTCTCTGATGTTGGCAAAATGTAGTAATTCATAATTTGGCTACATTTCTTTAAATGGACAATTCTGTGAACTGTCTCATGCAAGTTTTAAATTTACACAATACCTGTTAGCAAAGGTGTCAGCTAGAGATGATGTGCAGGAGCTTGCAGGGATTTGTAGTTTTGCATGAGGCCTACTTTGATGCTAATTATAATTTTCAAATCTGAGAGTAAATAGAGCTGAATATATTGATAAGTCACCTTGTCCGAGAGAGATTTACATGTTATCAAAAAGTCACGCCAGGGTAAGCCTACACAGCCCTTAATTTAAGTGTTTCTAAAATTTCCTATAGGAAAAATGAATGGTTTAAAAACGATTGGAACCATTTCCCTGTTTGACCGCTAGGTTTTATGGGTCTTATGACACCTCCACTGTGGGGTTCTATGTACAGAACATTGGCGTTTATCCTGCTTATAACAGTTGCCAAAGAAAACAATATGAAAGAACACATTTACTGGTAAAAATACTTTTCTTCAATGATATTTAGATTTTTAAACGCAAATTCATACTTTCTCATCTTTTGGTTGCTAGAGATTTATCCCACTTATACCAGTTGCCAAAGAAAACATTACTAATACACACATTTACCGAATATAAATAAAATGTTGTCGTTGATATTTTAATTTATATAAGCAACTTCATACTTTCTCATCTTTTGGTTGCTAGAGACACGATCCAGTTGTTCGTTTGATTAGTTCTGTCACACCCTGATCTGCTTCCCCTGTCTTTGTGATTGTCTCCACCCACCTCCAGGTGTCGCCCATCTTCCCCATTATCACCTGTGTATTTATAACTGTGTTCTCTGTTTGTCTGTTGTCAGTTTGTCTTGTTTGTGAAGTCAATCAGCGTTTTTGTATTCAGCTCCTGCTTTTCCCCAGTCTCTCTTTTCTCGTCCTCCTGGTTTTTGATCCTTGCCTGTCCTGACCCTGTACCCGCCCCCTGACCACTCTGCCTGCTCCTGAGCCTGCCTGCTGTCCTGTACCTTTGCCCCACCTCTGGATTACCGACCTCTGCCTGACCTGACCTTGAGCCTGCCTGCTGTCTTGTACCTTTGCCCCTGTTGCTGTAATAAACATTGTTACTTTGACACAGTCTGCACCTGGGTCTTACCTTGATTCCTGATAGTTCAATATTTATGGACTCGACCCAGTCGTTCGTTCTTTATGTTCCATTGCCATGCTCGCTGGCAATGTTCTTATCCCTTGCATGTTAGCTAGCCGGCTAGCAACCAGAATATACCAGAGTGTTGTTGAATACTCCTTTCTAATTGGCTTGAAGGGCATTCTAGAGAATGCATTATTTCCCCTATAATGCATGGTATATTTGCACGGTAGAATTCAATGGCTAGTTCATTTGTGCATGTTTTGTTTAAGCTGCCTTTAAAAGCAAAAGTCGAATTGAATAGAATATTGGTATTGTTGAATTTGATTTTCATAATAGCAAGCTAGGACTGATGGTTTGGTTAGCTAAACTAGCAAGTCTGTTTGTTTAGTTACCACGGCAACTACTGTAGCTAACTAGTAAACTAGTAATCTAATCCACTTCAGTGGATGTTGAACACATTTCTACCTGCAAATGAACACATTTCTACATGCAGTCATGGTATAAAAGGGATAATCAACTCGAGGCTCTATGGGTTCTTTGGAATATAATGCAACTCCGTGGAAGGTCAGTTCCACTCCACTAGCACGTCGTGGAACACACTTTCCATGGAACGCATAGCCCCTCGTTGATTATCCCTTACTTAATGTCCATTCTATAATGCCCTTCTAGCCAATCAGAAACTAGTATTCAACTATGCTGTGGTATAAATACAGGTAACTGCCTAAATAAAGTGTCACAATAGGGCGTTGGGCCACCTCGAGCCGCCAGAAGAGCTTCAATACACCTTGGCATATATTCTTCAAGTGTCTGAAACCATTCTTCCATGATAAATTCCATCATTTGGTGTTTTGTTGATGGTGGTGAAAAACGCTTTCTCGTGTGCCGCTCCAGAAACCCCCATAAGTGTTCAATTGGGTTGAGATCTGAACACACACACAGACACAGACACACACACAGAAAAACATTATCCACCTATGCTCCTTTGAGACCGCTCTTTAAAAGTCACTGAGATCTTTTCTTCTAAGGTAGCCAAAATAATACATGAACCTAAGCATGATGGGATGTTTATTTCTTAATTAACTCTGTCATTGAGTTGCCCGCTCTCCACTCCCTTTTCCCTCAGAACAGCCTCAATTCATCGGGGCATGGACTCTACAGGGTGTCGAAAGCATTCCACAGGGATGCTGGCCCATGTTGACTCCAATGCTTCCCACAATTGTGTCAAGTTTGCTGGATATCCTTTGGGTGGTGGGCCATTCTTGATACATACAGGAAACTGTTGAACTTAAAAAAGAACAGCGTTGAAGTTCTTGACACAAACCGGTGCACCTGGCACCTACTACCATACCCGGTTCAAAGGCACTTAAATCTTTTGTCTTGCCCATTCACCCTCTGAATGCCACACATACACAATCCATGTCTCAATTGTCTCAAGGCTTAAAAAGCCTTCTTTAACCTGTCTCCTCCTCTTAATCTACACTGATGTGGCTTTAACAAAATAAAGGCTGTATCACATCTTGTCGTGATTGGGAGTCCCATAAGGTGGCGCACAATTGGCCCAGCATTGTATGGGTTTTGCTGGGGGAGGCCCAGCATCGTATGGGTTTGGCTGGGGGAGGCCCAGCATCGTATGGGTTTGGCTGGGGGAGGCCGTCATTGTAAATAAGAATTTGTTCTTAACTGACTTGCGTAGTTAAATAAAGGTACATTTTTTATAATAATGAAAAAATGTGACATCTATAAGGGATCATATCTTTCACCTGGATTCACCTGGTCAGTCTATCTATGTCATTGAAAGAGCGGTGGTTCATAATGTGTTGTCAAAATATATCACTCATCTTGACATATACTAAAAACTGGAATGTCAATCAATCAGCCTTCATTGACACAATGGAAAATTCTAATGATTCATTATTGAAATATTATGGGTGACTGAGAAAAACAAATTGGTATAATTTAAGGCCAAGTTTCAAACAATAATGTAGGCAATAGGGATGGTGGTGTGAGCATAGGGGTCTGGGCAGATGAGATGTAGTCATTGTTTGTGTGTGTATGTAAGTTGTTGTTTGCATGTATAAGTTTGTATTTGGAATGTACATTTAAAAAAAAGAATATAGGGAAAATACAATATTATATATATAAAAAATATGATATGAATTTAATCAATTAATTAATTATTATTAATTGAATGTCTTGTCAACCCTCATTAATCTCACATTAGGTCTATGCTTCAGAATATTTGAATTGTTATGTACCATGTGATTATGTAGTCGGTCATTTTTTGTGTGGAAATTTTTGTTTTGACATTCTACAAGAGAAACTATCGAAATAATGTTGTAAAATATAGTCTGCAGGCACTTGTGAATGACAAACATCAATAAATCCCACAATTCCCTGTGTAGTTCCAGAGCTCGAGTTTTGACAAAGAACATGGATATACTGACAAGATACAGGTCTCTGTGCCCTAACAATGGGAGTCGTTGTCCACAAAGCAACAAGCTGTCTAGCTCCCAATCATTTTTGAATATTCGATGAGGGCTGTTGACGTCAGCCGCCTGTATTCAATGGAGAGACACGATGCTACTGCCTCATCCGATATAAAGTGTTTTTTTTCTTAAAGTTGCCGTGATGTCACGTACCCTACTTATATCAGTGCACTTGTAACAACTTAAGCATTACGAAACTTCTATTCAATCAAATGAACCTCACGTAGCAAATAAGCCATTATTTATTCGTTGACAAAGTCCCTGGGTCGCTCCTCTTTTCAGTTCGCTGCAGCAAGCGACTGGAATAAGCTGCAAAAAACACTCAAACTATAAGTTTTATCTCTTCATTCAAAGACTCAATCATAGACACTTACTGACGGTTGTGGCTGCTTCACGTGATGTATTGTTGTTTCTACCTTCTTGCCCTTTGTGCTGTTGTCTGTGCCCAATAATGTTTGTGCCGCAACCATGTTGTGATGCTGCCATGCTGTGTTGTCATGTGTTTTAATCCCAGCCCCTGTCCCCGCAGGAGGCCTTTTGCCTGTTGGTAGGCCATCATTGTAAATAAGAATTTGTTCTTAACTGACTTGCCTAGTTAAATAAAGGTAAAAAATAATAATAATACTATTCAACACTTTCATTGACCTCCATACTCCATGCTTGGTGGGCAAAACAACGATAAAACGCCACCTGCTGGAGGGAGACAGATTTCCCCCCGTTGGGCTTCTCTCTTCCTTTCTGGCTTTGATCAGTGGCTTTGATTGGGGGTCATGTGACGTTACATAACCAGGCTCCAGCTCAGTTCAAGGAAAGTAGGCTGCACTGTTCAGGCATTTGACGACGGGAAAGCAACGAATAAACCACGCTGAAGGTGCAGGTAACGTCACTGAAGACAAATCTCAACATAAGGAGACAAAATCCTTTTTCAGTTCGTCTTTTTTTGTTGCTTTGATTCGCGAGTGCATAGGTCGTTAACAGACCCGCATTTACAGTGTTGAAATGTAGCGATAGTTGTTACAAAATATGTAAGGTTGAAGCTGATTAAGAAATCAGTTTTACATCCAGCATTTTTAATGTGAGTCAAGGACGTGTATGTTAGAGTGCCACGATTGGCATGATGGAAACATTGAATTTGTCGGTGAATTTGACAAATGTCGACAAAATAGGCTACATGAATTATGCGAGAAATTACGGCGGAAACGCCTTTATTCACAGATTTTGATGTTCAGAGTGGAAGAGGCGAAGCGAGAGGTTTTACTCAAACTAAAATATGTCCACGAAGTGAGGAATGTTTGTATGGAGGTCCGTGTGTTGCATTTGGTTAAACAAAATGTAATTGATCATTCGCTACGTGAGGCTTATTTTATCGAATAGAAGTTTCACAATGGTTAGGTTGGTATTCCCTGCTATAAGTGGACGCACGTGGCATTTCGGCAACTGTGGAAATACAACTTTTAATCAGTTGCGCCTGTTGTAGAGCGATGGACTCATTAGTATGGACATTGCCACTGAGGGCTACAAAGATGAGCCATCAATCCACAATTCACCTGTTCTCGCCTGCTTTCCTTCTTTGAGGACATGTATTTCCATTTTTAGAGCGGTCACTTGACTATCTTACCAATATAATAGACCATCTGATATATTAAACCATCCTATCGAAAGTCACACGATACAGGTGTGTGGTTCTCCCACTACGACTCGGGAAAGCATGCAGTTTATTAGGCTACAGAGGAAATAAATTATGATTAACTTCACAGGGTGGTGAAAGTGCACGGTAATGATCTTGATGCTCCTTTCCAGTAAATATCGAGGTTCTTATTCTGGTGACATGATGATTGAGTCCTGGCTGCTGTTTTGACAAATAAAAATTATGAAGTCAGTGCCAGCCCTAGCCTTTGCAATTTTGCCATGGGGCTGGTAAAATATTTAGCAATTTCATAACACATTTCCTGCTACTCTACCAATTTTGCCTTTGGGTGGAGAAACATTTTGCAGTTTTGAAAGTGATATCTGAGTTAGGGTGACTAACAAGATGAAATTTGGTAAAATGTGTTAAAATGTTTTTAAAACATTCCACGTGAAATCACAATGCTGCTGCAACAGTTTGGGTCTCAGTGTGTCAATTTCAGATGGTTAAGCATTGCACCTGTAGTAGCATTACTGTATTTCAATTGCCCCTCGCAAAGTTTGTATTTCCTTCTCATTTAACTTCTCAAAGTTTTGCCATACAGGACTTTGCTGCTGTCCCTTGCCTTTCTCAACCATTAACAAAGATCAGGGTTGCCAGGTCTAGCTAAAATTTTAAGACTCCTAAAAACCAGCAAATTTGGTTTTCAATCAAAAAAATTGTGAGTTGAAGAATGTCGCAAGTTAAAATATTAATTGCCCTTATTAAACAGATAATGTTCCATCAATGGATGTCGATTAACTATAGACAAATCCGACAATAGAGTTTGAGTGTTGAAAAGAGGATCTCGAAATCTCTGTGCAAGAAACACTTGAAAGAACTTCAAAACGATGTTATGCTATTTTCTGGCAATTGTGCCAGATGTTAAGACTACAAACTTATAAATACAACTTTTTTTTAATGCTAGTGGTTGTGGGATGCAATAGATCCCAAATTAATACAACTCTCCCAGACTTTGGAATATTTATTTCTCGCATAGAATAGGTTGACTTTTGTACTATGGGGGATAGTAGATTGACATAGGATAGTGCTAGCGCTTTTGCTGTTCGTTAGGCCTACTTATGTTGTTGGATGGCAAAGTAAATGTGGACAGTTTTTCCAATATCTTCAATATGCACCTCAAAGCATCCTTCACTCGTGCTGCCAAACACACCCTCGTAAAACTGACTATCCTACTGATCCTCGACGCCATTTACAAAGTAGCCTCCAACACTCTACTCAACAAATTGGATGCAGTCTATCACAGTGCCATCTGTTTTGTCATCAAAGCCCCATATACTACGCACCACTGCGACCTGTACGCTCCCGTTGGCTGGCTCTCGCTTCATACTCGTTGCCAAACCCACAGGCTCCAGGTCATCTACAAGTCTTTGCTAGGTAAATCCTCGCCTTATGTCAGTTCTCTGGTCACCATAGCAGCACCCACCCGCAGCACACACTCCAGCAGGTATATTTCTCTGATCACCCCCAAAGCCAATTTGTCCTTTGGCTGCCTTTCTTTCCAGTTCTCTGCTGCCATTGACTGGAATGAACTGCAAAAATCACTGAAGCTGGAGACTTATATCTCCCTCATTAACTTCAAGCACCAGCTGTCAGAGCAGCTCACAGATCATTGCAGCTGTACATAGCCCATCTGTAAATAGCCCATCCAACTACCCCATCCCCATACTGGGGTGCAAAATAAATAAATACAGTATCTCAACTTGCACATTCATCTTCTACACATCCATCACTCCAGTGTTTAATTGCTATATCGTAATTGCCTTGCCACTATGGCCTATTTTATTGCCTTACCTCCCTTACCTCATTTGCAGACACTGTGTGTGTGTGTGTGTGTGTGTGTGTATATATATATATATATATCCTTTTTTTCCTACCCTATTATTGACTGTATGTTTGTTTATTCCATGAGTAACTCTGTGTTGTATGTGTCAAACTGCTTTACTTTATCTTGGCCAGGTCGCAGTTGTAAATGAGAACTTGTTCTCAACTAGCCTACCTGGTTAAATAAAGGTTACATTTAAAAAAAATGGATCAGGACGCGCGCAGTTGCTTCCCCGATGTCTGTCTTCACTTGTAGCCTGTGAGAAAGACCCGATCACTTGATGGAGAGCCATGTTAGTGAGAGGCGCTTCGGAGCGCGCACCATTCTGGGCCAAGGGCACAACGGCCACTGGCCACCATAGGAATGGATTTTTTTAGGGTGCATTATGGCCACACAGAGAATGTCGCCATGAAATTCTAGACATTATCAAATTGTGAATTAGATACTTATGAAGTGTGTGGAATACCTATTTATTTGTTAATTGCTCAAAACACAGAATAGCCGCGTGTGCGCACTCCCTCAAATCGTTTAGAGAAAATATCCTTTATTTTATTCAGCTTTGTTCAATTGTATTCTTCATAAATTATAAAATGTGATAGGAGAATTATGTTCTCCAGGTACATCACCCAATTTAATTATATTTACTCTGTCTGCAAACCATAATGTGTAAGATCCTGGTCGAATGAAACAGACGGAGGCCCAGCTAAATAGAAAAGGTTTATTCACGGGAACGTTCTAAAGTCAAGAATACAAAACAATTCATTTTATACTGACTTCTCACGCCCACACATTCACACACACAGACGCACATACACACATACCCACACACACATTCACAGACGCACATACACACATACCCACACATACATGCACACACACACATACCCACACACACATTCACACAGACGCACACACACACATACCCACACACACATTCACACAAACAGACGCACACACACACATACCCACACACACATTCACACAAACAGACGCACACACACACATACCCACACACATTCACACAAACAGACGCACATACACACATACCCACACACACATTCACACAAACAGACGCACATACACACATACCTATATACATACATATATTTTGCTACTTTGTATTTGCTCTGGCCTGTCATGTAGGGCTGGGCGGTATACCGTATTTTATAATCTACCGGTATTGATGCACGGACCGGTTTGGGTTTTTACTTTACCTTCTATAACGGTATTTGAATGTTTGTTAAATGTGATACGGCATGTGTAATGTCCATTTAAAAAAAATAATAGTTTACTGCGCTACTTCAGTCGGCTCTCTCTCCATGCCGCTTTCCACACAGACTTAGCCCTGCCCTCTGTCACTCAAGGAGCACATTTGTTGTTCCTCGACCACGACTCTTGCGTTCAGTCTTCATGGTCAATGCAGCGCATGCAACAATGTTGATGACAACAATGCAGTATTCACTTTGCTTTTTAATATAAATCCACTAGCGTTCTATAATTACACTATTCGTTTTTCTTACATCTGCCAACAGCTAGTTTGTCTTTTCTTAGCAAGTTCGGCCTAAATCTTGTAAAGCTGCTAATCTCTAGCTAATAAATGTACTGAATCAGAGCAAATTGGCTATACAGCCTGATAATACCAGTGTTTGTGTAGACCTAGATCAGCATGTTTGTGCAGCTGTGACTTCTAAATCAGAGCAATGTGCAATGTAAGAATGTTAGCTACTTCATGTAGTTAAGAGAACATTCAATGTAGCCAAAGATTATAGGGTCCCCTAGGAAACACTTGTCAACACTTTGGTGTCTACCCTGTCACAATAACTCCTCCCCGTTGCATTTTCATTCATTGTCCTGTAAAAACACTGTATTCAAAGTGCCCACTATTATATTCCAACTATAGAATTTGAATTATCATTCTATCCTCCCAAGTGTTTTGCTCTAAATCGCAAGTCAAATTGCAATTGCAACATTTGGTTCGAAATGAGGCCTAGATGGTTTGACAATATTGTGCAGCCCTACGTGGCAGTGTGGAAATGATCTCAAATGAGTGCAGAAAATGTATAAATGATTTTGGGTTGAAGTTGCATTGAACCATATAAAACAATCAGAATGGAGAAAACTGATTTTTGTAATCCTTAGCACCCTAGGGTCGCGCGTTACTCATAAAGCAAATGTAGAACTTTTTATTATTCAAAAACATTAACGACCGTCATACATCCAATTTTTTTCAATACCGTGATGATATTTTTTCCATATTGCCCAGCCCTAATTTAGTGCACATGCATTTTGTTTACATCACAATCAAACTTGTGTGTTTTTGAGTTTGTCGTGTGATTTCATGAATAGCCTAGTGGCATTTCATGCATTATATTATCAGTTGAAAGTTATCCTTTTCAGATCAAACAAGGCTGATCCTATAGGCTACAGAAATGTATTTGACTAACTACAAAAGCAGAACACTAAACTGCAAAGTTTGCAGATGAGTGTTTTATAGCCCAATCTATTCAATAGACAAACAAATAAAACAATTAAATCAAACAGAAGTTAGCAAACAAATGAACTTTTTAATTGTGACAACTGTCTTTCCAGGGATCAGAAGAATGAATTTCCTCCTGGAAACCCTTCAAGTGATCGTAATGTCGATCTATTACAACATGGAGGCGTTTGTCCGACTGTTCATCCCACCCAAGAACAAAAATGTCACCGGTGAAATCGTCCTCATCACTGGGGCGGGCAGCGGCATTGGCCGGCTCCTGGCTGAGAAGTTTGCCCCCCTGGGCGTTTCTCTGGTCTTGTGGGACATCAACCAGGAGGGCATGGAGGAGACTTCAAGGCTAGTGAAGGAGAAAGGGGCGACTAAGGTCCACTACTACTTGTGTGACTGCAGTGACAAGTCCGAAGTCTACAGAGTGGCTGACAAGGTAATCCACCTGATTCTTATCAACTAGTCTTCCATCAAGACTATACTTTGCTGAATTAGTGTTGCTGCTTTGTTGGGTAATTCTCAGCAAGCCTTATGGTCTCCTGTGATTGGATGGCAGTGATATTAAATAGATTCCGGAGCGTTGAAAACTGCCCCAAACTGCCAGGGTACACACCCACATTGAACCACAACCCCAAGACTGAAATCTGAGCAACAGAAAAACAGATGAGAAATCGACCAGTTCAGTCCCTCTTAAAATACCCCCCCCAGGTTCAACCTGTTACCCATGTCCATAATTACTCAGCAAAAATGTTATATAATCCTTACCATAAGTGAGTCGCCAGGATGTAGGAAACAAAAAGATGTGTGTGTCGAGTCAACGTGTGTTTTTTGAAGTAGTGTGGTAAAAGTTAACATATGTCTATGTTTAGGTCAAGAGAGAGGTGGGGGATGTAAGCATTCTCATAAACAACGCAGGCATCGTCACGGGCAGGAAGTTCATGGATGCACCAGACTCCCTCATTGAGAAAACCTTCGAAGTTAACACCATGGCACACTTTTGGGTGAGCAAATGAGATGACTAGTGCACATCTGCGCACACTGTCTTGTCTGGTTTCGCTCACTTGCTGTCTTTATCTGTCAGTGCAGGCATTTTAAATGTGAAAGCATTATCCTAAATCCGCCAATATGTTTCTAAACATTTGATGGCTCTAACCTCATTGTAGGCCTATGTCCCTTGTAGTGTCAATTCCACCCTCACCCATCAAATGAACACAGATCTGTGTACTGATTCATATTTCCTGCTAATTTCTCTCTAGACATATAAAGCCTTTCTCCCAGCGATGACTGCCAACAACCACGGTCATCTGGTCAGCATTGCCAGTTCAGCTGGTCTGATTGGTGTCAATGGGCTAGCAGGTAAATCACCCACTATGCATGACTTACTCCAATGTTCCTCAATACTGGACCTGGAGAGCGACGGGATGTGCAGGCTTTTGTTCCGGTCCAGCACCAAGACACCTGATGGCTAATCAATGTTTGACTGGCTTAATCAGGTGTTGGTGCAATGCAAGAACAAAAGCCTGCACAGAAAATCTAAGGACATTTATTTGTCACATGCTTTGTAAAGAACGGGTGTATACTAACAGTGAAATGCTTAGTTACAGGTCCTTTTCCCAACAGTGCTACACACCCTCTAGCCATTGTGCAGAACATTACCTTTGTCTATGCTGTAAACTCTGGCCAGTACATTATGCAATCAGATTTCTATCATGGAGCTGATCGATACACATGTTAGCAGTCGACCTCGAATGGGGTAGAGGTTTAATGTGTAACTTATTGTACTACTGTAGTTGAAAGTTCCAAAAACAGACTGAGGTAGATGGACTGAAAAATGGTTCAAGGACAGTCTATTTCAATACTTAAGTGACGTTGACATTGCCAATGCAATTTCACAATTTAGTAAAGACAAACATTATCTTGCTGTAGAGACCTTTGTTTAACCTGCTCTAAAACTGTTTGCAAATACATGTTTCCCTCTCCTGATAGATTACTGTGCCAGTAAGTTTGCTGCTATTGGCTTTGCTGAGTCTGTGGCTCTGGAGCTGCTGGCTACTGGGAAGGATGGAGTCAAGACTACCATAGTGTGTCCATTCTTCATCAATACTGGCATGTTCGATGGCTGCAATACTAAGTAAGTTATTTGCCATAAGGTGTTATACGGGATTTAATTAGACTTTAAAGTTGTCCAATTATTTTTAATGCTTTTATAAAGGGTTATCCTCTTTGCATATATTTAAAAAAAAGTTTCTCATTAAAAGTTTGAGATTGAATCCTGCTAAAAGGGTTTGCATCCACGTAGAAAACGACTTTAATATGCAATCTCTTTAAATGCCAGGGCCAGTTCTGTTCCTTTGAAACTCCCTACGAGAGACTTGAAATTGTTTTATTTTTATTTTTTATGACCTTGTCTCAGCATTGACAGGGCAAAATAGGTTGTGTTGAGGCAGGACTTACAAAAGTTCTGGGAGACTTCCTCTCTGAGCTGTGTGCTTGTGAGTTACTAATGCCTATTGTCACAACACTATGTATAAAAGGTCACGCACATAGGTCAAGTATGTGGACTGATACTCAACGTTGCTAGTCAAAATTGCTAGCCCTATGGTACAATTAAGTGATAATGCCAGAGAAGCCGGCGTTTGGAGGATATATTGGCAGGGGTGTTAGGCAAATCGTTCCAATATATCCTCCAAACACTGGCTTCAAAGGCATTATCACCTTTATACTATGAGTTACCAACATATTCAAATAATAATTGACATATTTTCATTCATATAATTTTGATTAATTTATTCATACTATTTCATCCTCTCGATATAGTCCTGACACAAATCTAGGGTTTCTATCCAAGCCGGCTGGTCGTTCGTTCTATCGGTTCAGTTGCCGGAAACGCGACCCAGTCGTTAGTATGGCAATGGAACATTTAGAACGGTCTGGCAACGTTTTTATCCCTTGCTTGCTCGCTAGCTACCCAATTACGGCTAACTTACAGTAACGTCAAACAGTGCAGCCAGAATAACCGCGAAGTAGCTGCATTTGCGTTTGTTTAATCTGTTTTCTAGTGACATTTATTTGGATACATCCATAACAATGAGCTAACGATGCTCAATTTCACCTGGCATAGGAAATCTGCTCTCTCGTCGGGACACTTGTTCAGAGGAGCTAGCCAACAACACAGCTAACACAATCACTTTAAATTGAAGCTGGAAATTGAAAAAAATTGAAGCTGAAATTGAAGCTGTTTCTTTGTATATATCCATAAAAATGATGCCAGCTGATTCATGATTTACACTGGCTAAGAAAAGATGCATGTCTGTCTCCTCCTGACATGTTCATTATTATGGGACACCAGAAGATCAAATTTCAATATTGAAACAATGTTGCAAATGTCGTAGACTGACAGCAAGGTTTATACAAATCTCAGTTCAAAAATCAATGCTAGTATAAAATAAATAGGAGATCATGAATAGATGCTTTTTATAGTGGAGATCGAGTTTATAAATTGCCTGGCTGGGCTGATAAAACAGTGGATTGCGACGTGCGATGGAACAGAGTAAATAGGCATTTGAACGTCATATATTTAACCAGTGGTAACTTGTGGAATGGATACCGACTGGAATGCCGTTCTAACCAATCGGCATCCAGGATTATACCCCACTTTGTTTACATACTCATCTCATATGTATATACTGTACTCGATACCATCTACTGTATCTTGCCTATGCTGCTCTGTACCATCACTCATTCATATATCCTTATGTACATATTCTTTATCCCCTTACACTGTGTACAAGACAGTAGTTTTGGAATTGTTAGTTAGATTACTTGTTGGTTATTACTGCATTGTCGGAACTAGAGGCACAAGCATTTCGCTACACTCGCATTAACATCTGCTAACCATGTGTATGTGACAAATAAAATTTGATTTGAATTTATCACTATCAACAACAAACAGAAGTGTGTACTGTACACAAGAATAAACATTACATACTATGGACTGGCTACAGTTGTGCTGGTAGGTAAAATAAATTGTTTCCCCCCACAGGTGGCCTCTCTTGTTGCCCATCCTGGATCCAGACTACGTAGCAAACAAGATCATTGAAGCCATTTTAACTGACCAGGTCTACCTTCTGCTCCCAAGGACCATGTATCTTATCATAGGCCTGAAGAAGTGAGTCCCTTTATGTTCTTCCACTCTACACTTCATGATGGGATAGCATGCTGTGTTTAGCTATTTGTCGCACTGCCTCAGATCTGCTGCACAAACACGCACAATGACACTGTCAGTCACTCCATTCCAATACTCAGAAATGGTTACATGCTCAAAATGCACAGTAATGTCATACCCCTGGTCACAAACGGTTTCCTTCACTATTCTATGCCCAGGTAGGGTGCCCTCTGTCTAGTTTTCTAGCCTCCCTCCCTGCCACAAGTTGTTTACGTACAAGTCTTTCAATTAGCATAGTCCACATCTTCCCTAATGTTACTTTTTTACGGCTTGTTTTTACTGTTCGTGACCTAAACTAGCCTGTTAGTGAGTCTTCAAGTCTCGGACAGGATGGTGAATTATTTACTGTAGTAATTGACGAGGAAGGATGGACAAACAAACATCTGGTTTGTGACTAGCACTTGTAGCGAAACCAAACCACCCCAAGCTTTAAGTCAAAGCATTTTTATACTGTTGGTGTATGTGGACCCAAGCATTTGAGCTGGGTTGCCAAGCAACAGCTTTAGTATTTTGTCTAAGGACGAATGCATTGCCAGGCTAAACTGTGAGCACTTATGAAGCTTGTTACTTCACTACATCAGGCAGTTCTGTCAGCTCTGATATAGTTCAAAGAAACTTGTTCCATGTTGTTTTTTTCACTAACATACCACATGCACTTGAATGTATCTTAAGACATTGTGACACAATGTGGTTATTTGGGGGGCACGTTAATGATCACAGGTTCTGGTTGAAAATGTAACTTCAGATCCACTATGGTTGGTTATTAATCTTAGATGGTTAATGCACAAAGAGTGAAGTGAGTGTTTTATAAAGTTGCTGACCTCCCTTCACCGTGTCCTTATAGCTCCTTGAGGTGGAAGCAGGCAGCTCTCCTGGGGAAGTACCTGGGTGCCTTCGAGAACCCAGAGCACTGTGAGACAACAAGCCTTAAGCTGCACTGATCTTCACTTCAGCCCCTTGCACTCTGACCCTCGTTTAACCCATGCCTATGGTCAACAAACTCACACACCCTCAGGGTGTGAATTGTGTTTTCTGTAACATATGAAGCCATTCGTGCATCAGCGTCACTGGCTGCCAATAGCAACATGTAGATTTAACGGTTATGTCTACAGTTCACACTGTTAAGAGAGGGCTCCGAGGTGATTTCTGTTAGCATAACATTTACATTATCCAACAGCTTGAGGTAAATGGTCAGCATTGAATTCCCTGATACCTCTGGTGAAAATTGAATCTGCATAGTGTTACTGCATTATCACTAGTACTGACGGTACATTCTGTCACTTTATTTGTGAAACAGACCTCACCCAAAGCCCTGTAGAAGGATTGTTCATGTGCATTGATGAATTTGCATACAGATACATATTTTAGGGAACTAGTGAGAGTGCGGGAGTTTGTTTTTGACTACTGAATTACGGAAATCTGTCAAAGCTGTTTGAATGTTTCACTTGGGCCTAATGCCGTTGTTAAAGAGGCATTGTGCATCAATGAAATACCTGTTACAGTATGTAGAAATGCACTTTTGTGGTTGGGTGTATTTTCAATGTTTTATATGGCCATAACTGTAAATCCCATTGGGATGTGACTACTTCAAGAATTATAATAAAAAAATGTTGTGTTTTTGTAAGACAAGATGAAGTCATGTTAGTCAAGGCTCTACAATCATTCAGCCAACCCTCACTCATACCCAGTGCAAACCTAGTCAGCGCTAATACAGTCGTTACAGGGGTGTATTTAATGAAGGGAAACAACCTGATACACAGCTGGTATGATTCTCATTGTACGACAATAATTTTCTTATCTACACCATACAAATCTTTTAGAACTTTTTGTAATGTTATACCCTCCTGAACATGCCCCTAGAAATGGGGAAACTGTTTGTTGTAATGGCAGGGCCACTTGGGTACACCCCAGAGCATATTGCATCGATCATATTTTTAAAAAATCACATTTTCAATTTATTTTGAAGGCTATCAAAAGGTCATCATTGTCCCTCCTCTGCCAACGTGACATCACAACACCTTGTCTTTGGCTGTATTTCAACAGTAAGCTGAATTCTGATCTTTTTTTTTAACTAATTGGTCTTTTTGCCCAATCCGATCAGCTCTGAAAAATATCTTATGTGAAAAGTTCTGAGGTGTTGGCCAAATTACCAATTAGTGGGGAAAAAAAGATCAGAATTAGGCTGCCTTTGTATATCCGTAAGGCTGGCAGGTACCGGTAAATGCTTACCAATCTATCCAAAGGCCGGCAGATGGCGCTATTGATCTGGAATTGATGGTTCCATCTTACGGTCCAAACGCATTGTATGCAGCTGGCAATACACCCGGTCCATACCTAAAACATTTTCTATTCTGGCTGCAAAGGTGTTGATTTCCTACATTTTAATTGCGAGAAGGAGGAAATAAACTGAGAAGATATGAGTACGCTCTTTGAAACACCATTTTCCTCCACCAGGCTAGTGGCTAATGCTACTTCCTGTTGCACCCTGATTTCAGTCAGGGGTAAACCACACTGCCGCAACCTGATTGGCTGAACGTGATACGTAACACCCGAGACTAGCATTCCTAGGCATTAGCCACTTTAGCTTGGTGGTGGAAAAGGGTGTTTTCATAAAGAAAGTATGCATATATTCTGGCCTTCCTGCCATTAAATTTAGTTAAGGAGGAAATCGATGCCTTTGCAGCCTGACTGGATAATGTTTTAGCTACGAACCAGTCCAGGAGAATACAAGTCTATTACCGGCTTCATACAATGCGTTTGGAAGGTAAGATGGAAATGACTCGATCGCCATCTGCCAGCCTTTGGGCTGTTGCTAAACACTTACTTATGCATTTATGTCAAGTACGGATGCCAATGAGCAGTTATAGAAGCACCTGGTTGAGTGGACTGCAAGACTACATTTAGCTGGATACAACAGATTTATTCAGACCTACACCTGATTAGGACGGCAGTTGACAAATGATCTGCAACCTCAAGATTTTAAATCTACACAAGGCTTTTTGCGTTATGGAAATGTCCTTGAGAAAGAGGGCTTTTAGAAGTTTGAACAAGCTGAGTGTGTCTGGTGGGGAAGTTTTGATTTGGAATGATTTCCATGGCTACATTACTTCCTTGAGGCCTTTGAGAATGAGTGAATGAAAGAGTGAGTCGTTGGCTTCATGTCGACTACAACACAATACAGCCATGACAAATACAACACAATACAGCCATGACGAATACAACACAATACAGCCATGACGAATACAACACAATACAGCCATGACGAATACAACACAATACAGCCATGACGAATACAACACAATACAGCCATGTCGAATACAACACAATACAGCCATGACGAATACAACACAATACAGCCATGTCGAATACAACACAATACAGCCATGACGAATACAACACAATACAGCCATGACGAATACAACACAATACAGCCATGACGAATACAATACAACACAACACAATACAGCCATGACGAATAGAGCCATGACGAATACAACACAATACAGCCATGACGAATACAACACAATACAGCCATGACGAATACAACACAATACAGCCATGTCGAATACAACACAATACAGCCATGACGAATACAACACAATACAGCCATGACGAATACAACACAATACAGCCATGACGAATACAACACAATACAGCCATGACGAATACAACACAATACAGCCATGACGAATACAACACAATACAGCCATGACGAATACAACACAATACAGCCATGACGAATACAACACAATACAGCCATGACGAATACAACACAATACAGCCATGACGAATACAACACAATACAGCCATGACGAATACAATACAACACAACACAATACAGCCATGACGAATACAGCCATGACGAATACAACACAATACAGCCATGACGAATACAACACAATACAGCCATGACGAATACAACACAATACAGCCATGACGAATACAACACAATACAGCCATGTCGAATACAACACAATACAGCCATGACGAATACAACACAATACAGCCATGACGAATACAACACAATACAGCCATGACGAATACAACACAATACAGCCATGACGAATACAACACAATACAGCCATGACGAATACAACACAATACAGCCATGACGAATACAACACAATACAGCCATGTCGAATACAACACAATACAGCCATGACGAATACAACACAATACAGCCATGACGAATACAACACAATACAGCCATGTCGAATACAACACAATACAGCCATGACGAATACAACACAATACAGCCATGTCGAATACAACACAATACAGCCATGACGAATACAACACAATACAGCCATGACGAATACAGCCATGACGAATACAACACAATACAGCCATGTCGAATACAACACAATACAGCCATGTCGAATACAACACAATACAGCCATGACGAATACAACACAATACAGCCATGTCGAATACAATACAACACAATACAGCCATGACGAATACAACACAATACAGCCATGACGAATACAACACAATACAGCCATGACGAATACAGTAGACGCAATCACTCGCCACCAATTAGACAAAATGACTAAAGCATGAAATGGCTTCTCTTAACATGATAAGTAGTGCAATTATGAGGTTATTATGCCCTTCGAAATACGTTTTCTTACTGGACTGGAAGACATTCAAACAGCGTCGATTATATCCTGAATAATTCATTGGATTTTCATCAGTGTTTTCTTCTTTAAGGGGTTTAATTTAGTCCCACTGTGATTACCAGTTAGGCTAGTGATCTATTCTGTTAGTTAGGCTGGCTAACAGAATAGATGACTTAATGTACTTGGTTCTAATGAAGTTCCAATGAAGTAATTTGGACTCACTTTCTCTTCTAGACGATGTTTGTTCTCCTAATAAGCTATAAATTGCGCATTGCAGTGATCATTGATAATATGTAGCCTAATTGACTGTTTTTATCACCAGTATTATACCCGTCAAGCTTGGGATTCTGCTGGGGATGTATCTGGGAGCTTTCAACTTTATGGATGCTTTCAAAGGACGCGTCAAGAAGGTGGAGTAGCGAAGAGGAAAAAGAGACAACATACTCTGTAATATTAGTGCCTCAAAGGAGATTAATAGTGCCTGTTATGTTTCTGTATTTTCTCTTTTTACTTGTTTTATAACATGTTCTTGTTTATAATTCATTTTAGTGTGTGAAGAAAAGCCTACTTACTAGTTTAACTCTGCAGACAAATTATATGTGTAGGCTGTATTGGTAATCAAATAATTAATGTATTACCTTAAAAAAAGAAAGTTGATGTAACATTGTGTTTTGTAGTATAAACCATATGGTGTTAGTTCACTACACTGACACGTAAGTATTGCTACATTTGGTAGCTATTTCACTCTTGTACCGTTCAGTGGAATACGTCCTCTTTTTGGCCTAAAGGAAAATTGAAGGTTTTTATTATTATTGACGCACTTGGTTTTTTATGTTAATTTGTTTTAAAAGGTCCATTGTTTTGAGGTCGAACCAGTGTCACCCACAGTGATAACCAGAACCACAGATGTTGAATTGAAGTCAACTTCACAGAGTAGTATGGAGGTACAGTATACTGCAATGTTGTCATTAGCGTTTAGATTACCTCATTCGCACACATGCACAATACACATTAGAAAAGGCCTAGTAGAGAAGCTCAGAAAACTGTCATGTGAAGGATGTGAAGGATAATTACCTGTGTGTACTGGACTAGTTTTGTGAAGTTCTCTAAGTCTACAGTAGCCAGATGACGGTTTACTCTACTGCCATTAGGATAATCAATGAAGTAATAATGCACATGCATTCAGTGGCTCTGTACAGAGGTGCTAGGCATTGGATCGGAAGGTTAGGATAAATAATGTTCTGTTTTGTTGGAAAATTATCAGAGTTTGCATATACAGTATTTGTCCTCTGGACCTACCCTTTACATTTGAACAACTGAGCTGTTTATTGGTTAAAGGAATATGTTTTCTGTTGACACTGAAGAGTTGACAATATGAGCTAATCATTTTATTTCAACCATGTCATGTTACATATTAATTATCGCTCTTTTAGTATCATGTTGTGTGTAACTGTTGGTATCTGAACATGATCCATTTTTAAACGTGTTTGTGTTGAAAGCCAAATGATATGGGACATTTATTAATAGTAAAAAGTTTGAAATCAAAGTCTTCTGTCATGCATTTTTTTTTATTTTATATCTCCGGTGGTTCTGGAATGATCCCTGAGGTACTAAATGTGGTTATTTGGTGATTGTGTGATCATAGCCCCATCTTGTGGAGACTTTAAAACCCGTTCTAGTCCTGTCAATTACTTTTTATTTTATTTTATTTCACCTTTATTTAACCAGGTAGGCTAGTTGAGAACAAGTTCTCATTTGCCACTGCGACCTGGCCAAGATAAAGTCACTTTCCTGACTAAAGGGACAGACTCGGGCTGCACATCACTCTCCTCGCTGTGTACCATGTCGGTCTGCACGTCAGCCAGGCTAGTGAATGACAAGTTGGATTCAAACCCAGATGTCTCCAAATACAATGGATGCATCTGGGGAGATTTGATGTGTTAGATAATCTTTTAAACATCTGATTTAACCTCCTGACCCTTCAGTTGTTACTCAGTTTGTTATCTCATCTGGAGAGAATTGCAATATTGTTATCTAGATGTGAAGTACAGTTGACTTACTCATGCTGACCTTGGTGTAGGTTTGCATAGTCTTGTATGTAGTTTAGGTGAGATTATTTTGGACATTGCAGTACTACATTTTGTTCACTAGAGGTCACTGGTGTCATACAGAGGGGATAGACCGTTCTTGGAACCCTCAGAAGCCAAGCAGCCTGAAATACAGTGCAACAAAAATTCTAGTCTGGTACCAAAAATGTTTTCTCTTGTACAGAAATGTATTCCATTGATAGTTTAAATGCATTCATTTATGTGGGAATACTGTATTCCAGAACAGACATTTCACAATGCAAATCATAAGTGATTAAGGTTATTCTCTAAGGTGTGCAATGCCCATACATCCCTTCCCTGGCTCTCTTGATGATGTTACATGCTCTAAGCAGTGCACGCTGAAAGGCTGTGCATGGTCAATCCAACGTCTGCTTTGGCCGTGCAGCATCTAAAGCCAATTTATGCTTGATCTGCATATGTGGTCAGAGGCGCCGTATGGATTGTGTGACGCGATTGCGGAGCCTCCAGAGGGATGCCGAAGCCAAAATGAGCTCAAATCAAATGTTATTGGTCACATACACATGGTTAGCAGATGTTAATGCGAGTGTATAAAAATGCTTGTGCTTCTAGTTCCGACCATGCAGTAATATCTAACAAGTAATCTAACCTAACAATTTCACAACAACTACCTTATTTTCACAAGTGTAAAGGAATGAATGAGAATATGTACATAAACATATGAATGAGTGATGGCTCAGTGGCATAGGCAAGATGCAGTAGATGGTATAGAGTACAGTATATACATATGAGATGAGTAATGTAGGGTATGTAAACATTATACAGTATAATGGCATTGTTTAAAGTGGCAAGTGATACATTTATTACATCAATTGTTCCATTATTAAAGTGGCTAGAAGTTGAGTCAGTATGTTGGCAGCAGCCACTCAATGTTAGTGATGGCTGTTTAACAGTCTGATGGCCTTGAGATAGAAGCTGTTTTTCATTATCTCGGTCCCTGCTTTGATGCACCTGTACTGACCTCGCCTTCTGGATGATAGCGGGGTGAACAGGCAGTGACTCGGGTGGTTGTTGTCCTTGATGATCTTTATGGCCTTCCTGTGACATCGGATGGTGTAGGTGTCCTGGAGAGCAGGTAGTTTGACCCCGGTGATGCGTTGGGCAGACCTCACTACCCTCTGGAGAGCCTTACAGTTATGGGCGGAGCAGTTGCCGTTCCAGGCGGTGATACAGCCCAACAGGATGCTATCGATTGTGCATCTGTAAAAGTTTGAGTGTTTTTGGTGACAAGCTGAATTTCTTCAGGCTCTTGAGGTTGAAGAGGCGCTGCTGCGCCTTCTTCACGACGCTGTCTGTGTGGGCGGACCATTTCAGTTTGTCCGTGATGTGTACGCCGAGGAACTTTCCACCCTCTCCACTACTGTCCCGTCAATGTGGATAGGGGGCTGCTCCCTCTGCTGTTTCCTGAAGTCCGCCATCATCTCCTTTGTTTTGTTGACATTGAGTATGAGGTTATTTTACTGACACTACACTCCGAGGGCCCTCACCTCCTCCCTGTAGGCCGTCTCGTCGTTGTTGGTAATTAAGCCTACCACTGTAGTGTCGTCTGCAAACTTGATGATTGAGTTGGAGGCGTGCATGGCCACGCAGTCGTGGGTGAACAGGGAGTACAGGAGAGGGCTGAGAACGCACCCTTGTGGGGTGTCAGTGTTGAGGATCAGCGGGGTGGAGATGTTACCTACCCTCACCACCTGGGGCGGCCTGTCAGGAAGTCCAGGACCCAGTTGCACAGGGCGGGGTCGAGACCCAGGGTCTCGAGCTTAATGACAAGTTTGGAGGGTACTATGGTGTTAAATGCTGAGCTGTAGTCGATGAACAGCATTCTTACATGGGCATTCCTCTTGTCCAAATGGGTTAGGGCAGTGTGATTGCGTAGTCTGTGGACCTATTGGGGCGGTAAGCAAATTGGAGTGGGTCTACTGACTCTTAGCTTGTTTAATTGCCTTGCAGAGGGAATAGCTCCATACCGCATCATGGTGCACCTCTCAAATTTTGTAACAATGTGGCGGGGCGGGCTCAGTATAGCTCCACATTGACATGATTGGTTGATGATTGGTTGACTAGGTGAGGGTGGGAGGTCCTGTATGAACACAGTCACTTCCTTGACAACTTCCCTCACAACAGTTTTGCACTGCTTAGTGAAGTGCAAGAAGTATGAATTCCCTGACTTCTGCAGGGAAGTCAGGGAGGTGCACCGCGATGCAGTATGGAGCTATTCCCTCCAAGGCAATCAAACAAGCTAAGAGTCAGTATAGAGACAAAGTAGAGTCACAAATGCTGCACGGCCAAAGCAGACACAGATTGACCGTGCAGCGCCTTTATGGCGATGTGGCCTCTGAGGTCAGGGCATTCATACTTCTTAACCTTCGCTGAGCAGCGCAGAGCTGTTGTCAAGGAAGTGAGTTTGTGTTTTATACAGGACCTCCCGCCCTCAACTACCATCAACCAATTATGTCAATGCGGAGCTATACTGAGCTCTCCGCATTGTTACAAAATTTGAGAGGTGCAAGGCATAAATTGGCTCTCTGAGCTATGTACGTGCATGCATCCTTGGAGAGGTGAGGAGGACCTGTGTGAAAATAACCACATTAAGGATTAGCCACAATAGTGGAATTTGCAGTTAGCCTTCAAAATAGAGGTCCCCCATTGAAAGTGATACAAATAGTGGAATAATGCCATATTTGAACTAGGAAATGCTGAACAATGTCTTAATGTTGTTAGGTACACCCATCTAGTATCGGGTCAGACCTGCCTCCAGAATAGCCTGAATTCTTCAGGGCATTCTACAGGTGTTGGAAATGTTCCAGATTCATATTCTTTATTTAATCCTTATTTTACCAGGTAAGTTGACTGGGAACACGTTCTCATTTACATCAACGACCTGGGGAATAGTTACAGGGGAGAGGAGGGGGGATGAATGAGCCAATTGTAAGATGAGAATTATTAGGTGGTCATGATGGTTTGAGGTCCAGATTGGAATTTAGCCAGGACACCGGGGTTAACACCCCTACTCTTACGATAAGTGCCAAGGGATCTTTAGTGACCACAGAGAGTCAGGACACTCGTTTAACATCCCATCCAAAAGACGGCACCCTACACAGGGCAATGTCCCCAATCACTGCCCTGGGGCATTGGGATATGGGCTAAATAGGGAAAGTAGTAGCAGGGGGAGGGATGTCCAAAAGGGATGTTGGTTCATGCTGATGCGATGGCATCACGCAGTTGCTGCAGATTGGAAGGCGGTACATTCATGCTGCGAACAACCCATTTCATCTCATCCAAAGGTGCTCTATTGGGTGGTGGTCTGGGGACTGCACAGGCCACTCTAGTAAATTGAACTTTGTCATGTACCAGGCAAAGTTTTTCCACTCCTCAATTGTCCAGTGATGGTGATCGCGTGCCCCATGGAGCCGCTTCTTGTTTTTAGCTGATAGAAGTGGAACCCGGTGTGGTCGTCTGCTGCAATAGCCCATCTGTGACAAGCATCGACGAGTTGTGCGTTCCGAGATGCCGTTCTGCACACTACTGTTGTACTGCGCCATTATTTGTCTGTGTGGCCTGCCTGTTTGCTTGCGCGATTCTTGCCATTCTCCTTTGACCTCTCTCATCAACAAGCTGTTTTTGCCCACAGGACTGCTGCTGACTGGATGGTTTTTATTCATCACACCATTCTCTGTAAACCTTAAACAATGTGTGCGTGAAGCCCAAGAGGGTGTTTCTGAGGTACTGGATCCGGCACACCTGTCACCGTTGATCATACCACGCTCAAAGTCGCTTAGGTCAATCGTTTTACCCATTCAAATGTTCAATCGAACAGTAACTGAATGCCTTGATACCCGTCTGCCTGTGTTACACAGCAAGCCACGGCCACGTGACTCACTGTCTTGTAGGGAGCAATCAATTTTCGTGAACGGGGTGGTGTACCTAATCAAATCAAACTTTTTGTCACATGCGCGGAATACAACAAGTGTAGACCTTACCGTGAAATGCTTACTTACAAGCCCTTAACCAACAGTGCAGTTCAAGAAGAGTTAAGAAAATATTTACCAAATAAACTCAAGTAAAAAGTAGCACAATAACATAACAATAACGAGGCGAAATACAGGGGTACCAGTACCGAATCAATGTACTGGGGTACAGGGTGATCGACATGTACATGTGGGTAGGGGTGAAGTGACTGCATAGATAATAAACAGTGAGTAGCAGTGTACAAAACAAATGAAGGGGGGGGGGGGGGGGGGTGGGGTGTCAATGTAAATAGTCTGGTGGCCATTTGATTAATTGTTCAGCAATCTTATGGTTGGTGAGAGGAGCTGTTAAGGAGCCTTTTGGTCCTAGACTTGGCGCTCCGGTACTGCTTGACATGCGGTAGCAGAGAGAACTGTCTGTGACTTGGGTGATACACTGGCTGGTGAGTGTATCAATTCAACAAAACACAAATCTGTTGAAATCACACTGTGGATGTATTATACTTTAGTATTGCATTGGGGGCATACTGTATGCACTGTAATGCCTTACCTATGTAATGCCTTACCTATGGATCTTGGGTCCATGAAACGGGGCATCGGCCTACTCAGTGACACTGACAGAACACAGCTGTGAAGAGTTTACACACATATTAGCGTTGTAGCTCATATTAGGGAACTTTAACTGTGGGAAATCACCTCAGTATTCAAATTGTATTTGTCACCTGCGCCAAATACAACAGGTGTAGTAGACCTTACCGTGAAATGTTTACTTACAATGCAGTGTTAAGAAAATATTTACTAAATACAAAAGTTTTAAAAAATAACACCATAAAATAACAATAACGAGGCTATATACAGGGGGTATCGGTACCGAGTCAAATATGCAGGGGTACGGGTTATTCGAGCCTATTGAACATTAATTTAGCATGCCTTACCTATGGATCTTGGGTCCATGAAATGGGGCATCAGCCTACTCGGTGACACCAACAGAACACAGCTGTGAAGAGTTTAAACAAATGTTAGCGTCCGAGCTCTTATTGTAGGACTCTGAAACAACTGTGAAATGAGACACAAAAGATCACCAGTAAACCTACTATGTGGTTTCACAGTCCCACAAAGAGCTATGACGTTTATTTATATAAACGTTTCAGAATTGTAATCTGTTGGAGTAACTGAGTAGGCTGATACCCCGTTCCATGGACCCAAGATCCATAGGTAAGGATGTATTTTAAATGGTTTATTTTATGGCTACTATTTCTTGTGGAACTTGACGAATAACAGCTGGGGACATGGCAAAAACTCCTACATCAACTGAAATAAAATACTTGTTCAAAATAAATAAAATTCCATTCAATATTCATATTTAGTGGTTTTAAGGTAAAAGGACACCTTACCTGATATTGAAAGCCTTTTGGAATCCAGATTTTACACTATTTTTACACTAAGTAGTGATATTTCTGGCGACAAAAGGCACCATTTAGAAGGAATGAGACAATTATTTTATTTTGTGGAAATTATATAACATTCCGACCTTGTTTAGCATTCATTATATTGTCCAAATATGGCATACGGTATCCGTTTGAATCGCTTTCAATGAGGGACTTTTATTTTGAAGGCGAGCCACAAATTCCACAATTGTGGCTAATCCTTATTGTGGCTAGCTTCACACAGGTGAGAGGACCTTTCCTATAAACTTGGAGCCAAATACGGGAGTGTTCATTGACTCAACATCCATGCCATCGCATCACTACACACCAGACAATTCTACCGTCCACAGTGAAATGGCAAGAAAAACGGACGTCCCTTCCCTTTATTACGGTGAGTAGCCTAACCTAGGCTCATTGACGTAAAGTGTGTCACATTGATTGGGTCTGTTATTAAATAAATATGGCACATTAACAGCGTATGTAGCAATAGCAAAGGTGAGAAATTGTACCCTCAGATATCCTACCCGGCTGGCACATGATATTTCTATTGCATAAGGGGAAATAGTTTTCAAATATTCTCAAAGCAACAGGGAAAGGGGATTTTAAGTCTATTTTTGTATCGGGGTATTATGGTGTTAATTTGACTACTAATTCTAGCGCGTTCTCGAGCCTCCTTGAGCATTCCACCTGCCATCCAAATACATGGATTATGAAATGTTGGTCTATGGGACATGATGAACGCTAGCTATGACATAACAACTCCGCATTAACTTAGCTTTGCTATTTTGGTCCGGCGTCCGAATCGAAGCGGCGCAGGTTAACCAATGGCACGAGCCGCTCGCCTGCATATTGCCGGGGATGCAACTTTGTTGCTAAGACGTCGTGTGCCGCTCGCGCACAGGGCAAATCTCGGCGCCGTATATATGCAGGATGGCAACTGTACTGCAACCTCATCTGACAGTGAACTGTAACGGAACCCTCTGTATTTAACATTATTCATAATTTTTTAGGCTACTTTTATAGGCCAATGACTGTATTTGAGTTAATAACTAGACGATCCAAATTATTTTACGGTTGCCCTTTGCGCACTAAACCTTGAGCACAAATCACACAGGCAGTCTATACCCATTTAAGTGCGCAGAGAATTAAGATTATGCAAGAAATATTTTCTATTATTGTCAACATTAAAATGACCTTCTCTATTTTCTGATGCGTTCCACACAAAAAAAACATTCCTAGTCTACTTCTGGTTTTCAAGGACATTAAGCCACCACGAAACACTGTAGTCTACTGGCTATTGTTGCTGTGTTGTTCATAATTACAGGATATTTCCCTCTGCTCTACTGAATACCAGGCTCTCTGTGACACAGTGGATTGGTATTGGAGTGCCCGCTGGCTACAGCAACCTGCACTGTTTCTGGAATGCAGTATCATTCTGCTCAGTCAAAATAATCTGTCAACTATTGTCAGGTGTGCATCAGAGGAGACTGGTGGGAGGTGCTGTAGGAGGATGGCCTTATTGTAATGGCTGGAATGGAATGAACCAAACGGAATCAATTATGTGGTTTTGGTATGTTTGATACCATTCCAGCCATTTACAATGAGGTGTCCTCCTATAGCTCCTCCCACCAGCCTCTGGTGTGCATGTGTATAGTCTGCCATTTGAGTGAAAGAGTTGGATGTGCACCAGACCAGTATAAACCAGTATTATGTTCACTGGCCCGAATGCCTCATTCCTTAGCAAAGTGGGTAAATGGTTCTCTCTCACTTGAACAATCCATTGTTGGAGGCATTAAAGCAGTGCAGGTGTGGCGGTGAGGTGTGTGAATGTGTTCTGGGGTAGAGCTGGGCGATATAGACACAAATCTATATCACTATATTGGCTGGTTTATTACGATAACGGTTAATTCAACGATAAGTTTAACATTAATGCGCACAGTAATTTTTTAAATATTACCCCTAAAACTACTACTACTACTTTCAATGTTGTGACTATCATTGTCCCGTTAACCCATATTAGCAGACTTATTTTATTTCTAACTTAACGATAAGTAGCCTTTCCTAGAGGAATGTTATCATTAAAATGTCAGTGATAAATGGTCGGTTTGATCGGTATTGCTCATTTGCGGTTTATCGTCCCAGCTCTATTCTGGGGTGTGTTACGGGCCTCAGATCAGTTTCACACATTTACATGGAGTGTAACGCACTGGTACTCTTTCTGTGGTCCTTGAGTCAAAGTCCAGCTGTTTGCTGACAGTGATTTCATCAGGGTTAAATTGCCAAAGCCTGGCACTTCCTCTCTTGCCCATGCAGATTAAGCTAACCTTGCCTGAGACCTGAAGCATCCCAGTGTCAAGGCTTTAGTTCAATGGGCTAACACAGTCTCGATTCACACTGATGACCAGGGTTCAGTATTTGGTGGGTGACACTACAAACACCAAAAAACAGACATCACTGGCTTGGGTGTCATTACCTAGGTGACTACAGTGTAGGGCTGGAGGTGGTGCAGTGTAGCGAGGAAGAGAGTAGGCCAGTGTGTCTTTGTACTTGGAGAAGTTTCTCTCCCCTGTTTACAAAGGCTTATGAATAATGAAGCAGCTCCCCCGTGGTGTCTCTGCTGCATCGTTCTGAACCAGAGATGTGGTTTTAATCTGTTAGTTTCTCCCCTCGAGCTGCCTGGCAACGGTGTGTGCGGGAGGGAAACCGCTGACAGTCCTCCTAATGGTTGCTGGATACGGTAGCTGTGTGGTTCCTCATGATTTTCAAAGGCTCCTATCTCCTCTGAATGATTTCTTTCTTCTGAAGAACATATTTTCTCTGCATGCTGCTGCTTCCCTGTCTCTGTTCCTGTTTTTCATTTCTGTCTTCTCACAGTTTAAAGCTTGCTTTGTGTGTGTGTGTGTGTGCCCACATTGAAATTAACATAATGATGATCCGTGAGGAAATTAATGACCGGAAACATTTGTTTGAGAATAAAGGCTCAATTCCAGTGAGAGGACACTGTACATTACAAGAGATAATATGCTTAAGACATTAGAAACCAACCAATACAGACCAACCAAATACACACTTTCGCAGACCATATCAACTGCTTGAGTCCTGTGTAATATAGTTACTGGAATAGCCACAGGGATTTAGTCCATTGACTGCAGTTTGTTCTGGCTTTGCATCATTCCAGATGTGTTTTTTTTTTTAGAGAACCTCAAACATTAAATCCAAAAGGCTGTGAGGCTATTGACCCAGGACAAGCTGGCTAAATCCTGTATGCTTCAACAAGCCATGTTCCCAGATCGGTTTGTGCTGTCTTCCTTACAGTGGCTTGCCAAAGTATTCACCCCCCTTGGCATTTTGTTGCCTTACAACCTCAAATTAAAATATTTCTTTTTTTGAGGGGGGGGGGGGGGGGGGGGTTGTGTCATTTGATTTACACATCATGCCTACCACATTGAAGATGCAAAATATATTTTTTATTGTTAAACAAACAAGAAATAAGACCAAAAAACATAACTTGAGCGTGCATAACTATTCACCCCCCCCAAGATTTTGCCTGTATATAGCGCCATCCATCATTCCTTCAATTCTGACCAGTGTCCCAGTCCCTGCCAATGGGAAAAATATCCCCACAGTGTGATGCTGCCACTACCATGCTTCATGGTGTTCTCGGGGTGATGCGGTGTTTGGTTTGCGCCAGACATGGCATTTTCCTTGATGGCCAAAAAGCGCAATTTTAGTCTCACCTGACCACCTGACCAGAGTACCTTCTTCCATGTGTTTGGGGAAATGTTTGCTTATTTTTTTCTTCAAGCAATGGCTTTTTTTCTGTCCGCTCTTCCTTAAATCCCAGCTCTGTAGAGTGTACGGCTTAAGGAAATAGTTATTCTGGAAAACCTGGGAATTTTTGGAAATAATTTTGCAACCTTACTCTTGGTTATTCATGTGTGGCAGTCAGGTTGTGTTCACTCCCTTCCCGAGTCAGTTTTTATGTTTTTGCCACCAGTAACATCTCCTCATTATGCTTGTAAACTTCTCACCAAATAGTAAAATCACAGATGTGAATGAACATATTTTAGGTGAGGCTAGAGACTAAAAGTATTGAATTATTCAGTGTTTTAGGAATTGAGATTTAATTTTTTATGAGGTGACATCAATAATATATATTTTAAATGTCTGTGTAGTAAAGGAGGATCTATCTCTACTGTATTTTACACCTGGTTACCCTCAAATGGGTGGAAGTCATCTTGAGAAGTCTGGCAACACACACAAATGGAAAATGGTTTATGGAACAAAGACAGGACATGAATCGCTTGTCCTTGTGAATATAACGGTACACCATAGGTAGGTAGTTTTTTTTGCATTGTCTATTGGTGTTCTTTTTTCTTGCTGTCAAATGACAGTTTTCACTTGTGGTTACACATTTATGTCTTTACCTTGTGAGTTGTCAGTCTGGAAAGATCCTTGAGACATCCCTACCCCATTGAAGTTTACATTTTAAATGATCATTTCTAGGGTCAGGTAAGGGTTCTGGTTAGGTAGAGATGTCCCAAGGATGCTGAATGGCACTGATCCTACATGATAATAGTAGACAATACTTCAGTCAGAGTTCTGTTTCTTTGGTATGTTATTGACTGTACGGTAATGATTGTATGAGGGCGGATCATTATGATATGTATGGTATACAGAAATTGGTTGTGATAACAATTGTTATCAGATTAATAAAGAGCTGCAAGCTGTTTTTTCTAAGAAAATAGAGAATCTTTACCTTTCATCCTCACTCCCTAAACCTAAAGGATTTACAGAGCCCCCAGATAAAAACTAAAGCATGAAACACACAGATTCTCACTGCCAATAGCTACTTATCACAGACTGGTGATAGCTACTTATCACAGTGGGAGGCCATTCCTTTTCTTGCTAGAAACAAAAGCAGTATCACTGCACCAAATTCCCTAGTTTCAGACTCCTAATTATCCTTACACCTCTGAAGACTCGAGGCACTTCCATGCCAGTCGGATGAACTTGTTTTGTCTCTGAACACTCAAACTTGTTTCTCCACCGACTGTTGGATAAGAGGAACCATGGGGTGTTTACAACACTCGGTGGAGACTAGAGATCCTGACTGGCAATTGCATGTCCAGCATTACGTTACAGCCTTATTCTAAAATTGATGAGTGATCAAATAATTTTTGTTAATCTACAAACAATGCCCCATAATGACAAAGTGAAAACAGGTTATTAGAAATGTTTGCAAATGTATTAAAAATAAACATACCTTATGTAAATAAGTATTCAGATCCTTTGCTATTAGACTTGTAATTGAGCTCCGGTGCATCCTGTTTCCATTGATCATCATTGAGATGTTTCTACAACTTGATTGGAGTCCACCTGTGGTAAATTAAATTGATTGGACATGATTTGGAAAGGCACACACCTGTCTATATAAGGTCCCACGGTTGACAGTGGATGTCAGAGCAAAAACCAAGCTATGAGGTCAAAGGAATTGTTTGTAGAGTGCCGAGACAGGATTGTGTCGAAGCACAGCTCTGGGGAAGGGTCCCAAAACACATCTACTTATTTAAAAGGTTTTTCTTTGTTTTTATTATTTTCTACATTGTAGAATAATAGTGAAGACATAAAAACTATGAAATTAAGTAGTAACTAAAATATATTTTATATTTGAGATTCTTCAAAGTAGCCACCCTGTAAGATTTGTATCTGGATGTGGGGCAGTGAGGGATTGTCTTTGGAACATCGTTTTTAAGACAAGATGAGTTGGGGAGGGATGGTTTCTGAGAGAAAGAGTGAGAACATGATGCATGTATGTGAAAGACACCTTCTCCCAGGTGATGTGTGTTCAGACGGAGGGAGCAGGACAGGCAGGATTATCTCTGGGTGACAGGCCGGGATTATCTCTGTCCTCAGACAAATCACTGTCTGAGGACAGATAAGGCCTTGCCAGCAAATAAACATCAACACACACACATCATTGACAACACCACACCAATAGCCCTCAAACTTCCACCGACATGTAGTCTGTGAAAACAGGCATATATTCTGGCCCCTATTTACTGTACACTGAACAGAAATATAAATGGAACATGCAACAATCAACGATTTTACTGAATTACAGTTCATATAAGGAAATCGGTCATTTGAAATAAATAAATTAGGCCCTAATCTATGGATTTCACATGACTGGGAATACAGATATGCATCTGTTGGTCACAGATGCATAAAAAAAGGTAGGAGCATGTATCAGAAAACCTGTCAGCATCTGGTGTGACCACCATTTGGTAAACTCGTCTGACGAGTATACACTTGCAGGGCAAGGGGCGAGGGAGGGAGGAAGGAATGATTTTTAAATGGACTGCCCTTGCCCGGAAATTCATAACTTGTTCATCCAGCGATGATTGTGTTTTCAGCCACCGGTAGCTTGTGGGTGCTTTATATGCGCTACAGTTAATTATGATTGCTTGTCTACTTATATTAACTATATCATTATTAATATACGCCTACTGTATGATAGCTAGCAAATGAATGAGCTAACTAAGGTTAGCCTGCCTAGCTGATTCTGAATGAACATTTGTTTTGTTTCTACAATTTCCAAAAGCTAACCAAACAAAAGCATCATTACTTTTATGAGATGAGTTTGTGCATTAGTAGCACAATTTGTAACTTATTTACATTCGATTTTTACTTACACTTGTATGTTGACTCCATATTGACGTTGAGGTTTTACGTTTTGGCTGACTTATCTTAGCGGATGTACAGTCATCGTGAAATTAATTATGGGGCGTTTACACTCGCAAACTCCATTACTAAAAACAAGGGCTGAGGGGCTTACGTTGCAAACTTCACTTGCTTTGCTAATCATTTGGACCGGCGACATATGACTGCGGGGATTCCCCCAAGGGCTGAGGGTTTAGGGCCGAGGGCTGTCTACTTTGAGTTTGAAACGCAGCCAGTGGCTGTGCGAAGTTGCTGGATATTGGCAGGAACTGGAACACGCTGTCCTACATGTCCATCCAAACATGCTCAATGGGTGATATGTCTGAGTATGGAGGCCATGGAAGAACTGGGACATTTTCAGGTTTAAGGAATTGTGTACAGATCGACATGCCACATTTCCATGCTGAAACGTGATGACGGCGGAGGAACGGCACGACAATGGGCCTCAGGATCTCTTCACAGTATGTCTGTGCATTCAAATTGTCATCGATAAAATGCAATTATGTTCATTGTCAGTAGCTTATGTCTGCCCTAAGCATAACCCCACCACCACGGGGCACTCGGTTCACAACGTTGACATCAGCAAACCACTTGCCCACACGACGCCATACACGCTGTCTACCATCTGCCAGGTACAGTTGAAACCAGGATTCATCTGTGAAGAGCACACTTCTCCAGCGTGACAGTAGCCCTCGACGGTGAGCATTTGCACACTGAAGTCGGTTACGACGCCGAACTGCAGTCAGGTAAAGACTCTGGTGAGGATGACAAGCATGCAGATGAACTTCCCTGAGATGGTTTCTGGCAGTTTGTACAGAAATTCTTCAGTTGTGCAAAGCCACAGTTTCATCAGCTGTCTGGGTAGCTCATCTCAGACCATCCCACAGTATCAGAACTCAGGCAAAGACCCAGATGCAGACACAGGAGGCGGATAGTACGTCTCAGTTTATTATAGTACAAGGGGCAGGCAAAAGGGTAGTCAAGGCAACGGGTCAGAGTCAGGCAGGTACAGGACGGTGGGCAGGATCAGGGTCGGGAAAGGTCAGAATTAGCAAGACTAAGAAGAGCACAGGGAACACGATGGTAGGACTTGCCAGGACAAGACGAACTGGCAACAGACAAACAGAAAACACAGGTATAAATACATAGGAGATAATGGGAGACACCTGGTGATGGGTGGAGACAAACACAAGACAGGTGAAACAGATCAGGGTGTGACACGCAGGTGAAGGAGCTGGATGTGAAGCGCTGGCGTGGTTGTGAGGCCGTTTGGACAGACTTCCAAATTCTCTAAAACGACATTGGAGATAATTAATATTCAATTCTCTGGCAACAGCTCTGGTGAACATTCTTGCAGTCAGCATACCAACTGCACGCTCCCTCAACTTGAAACATCTGTGGCATTGTGTGACAAAACTGCACATTTTAGAGTGGCCTTTTATTGTCCCCAGCACAAGGTGCACCTGTGTAATGATCATGCTGTTTAATCAGCTTCTCAACATGCCACACCTGTCAGGTGGATGGATTATCTTGGCAAAGGAGAAATGCTCACTAATGTTTTACGTTTAAGTTTACAGGGATGTAATCAGGTTTGTGCTCACAATGTGAGAGAAATAAGCTGTTTGCATCTGGAACATTTCTGGGATCTTTTATTTCAGCTCATAAAACATGGGACCAACACTTTACATGTTTCATTTTTATTTTTGTTCAGGGTACATTACCACTATTCAGAAAAATGGATGTGAGCTGTTGCTAGAGCAATTTGCATAAATGAGATTTTTCCCATTGCACTGTACACTTGACTTGTTTCTCTGAGAGGCCTGTTTGGGAGGACCTCACTGAAGATGGTTTCTGTTGTCTGTTTGTCTCCTAGTGCCTCTGTCCCCTCTTTGCTCATTGACATCCTCACAGGGAATATGCATGAACTGAATAACTACCATATCTTCAGAACTTTTACAGTGACGTGAAACTGGAAATATTATGTTAATACGCATGGTCCATGTGAAATGACATACGTAAATACATTGAAAATAGTAGTGCCCTTAAATGACTATTCCTCTTTTTTTTGTGTGGGGGGGGGGGTGTGAGTAGCGTTCTGTATGGGGTGGCATTTAATACATAAATGAGCAGTGTGTATGACTGAACTTTCCCATAGTTCAACACTTCTCTTACGATTCTCAACAACAGGCTTGAATCTATTGCTGGATTGTTGTTTGTTTTGTAGTTGGATGCTTTTGTTGTTCTGGACTGGACTGCTGTGATTGCTCCGTCATCAAGTGTACTTGCTGGAAGACTCCCTGTAGGCTTGACTCAGAGTAAACAACAGTCTGTTTGATAAACTTCCCTTCGGAGAGTAACTAGTAGGTACTTTATCTTACTGTAAGGTAAACACAAGTTAATTGCGTGAGAGATGCTGTGTTTGTGTAGACTAGAGGGAACGAGCTGATATTTTTGGATTGTTTGTGGGACTGGGTCCTTGAGGAGAACTCTGTGGGAGTGACAGTTCAAGTCTAGTATCATGCTAGCAGCTGACTATCATCCGTGGTGTGTATGTATGTATTCTGTATGCACATGCATGTTCGCTCAAATCTCGGTCTAAGGAAGTGAAATTTGTTAATTTGTTGAGAAAATGAAGGTCATTCCCACGGACTCGCACATCCACAGGCAAAAATAAATGCTCCACTGTATAAGCCCCCGAAACCCATCATGCATGTTCTTCAACATACTCTCTCTCCCAGACAGGCCAGCTGAACTTAGCTTTGTCCTTGTGTAACCGATGTGAAATGGCTAGCTAGTTAGCGGTGGTGCGCGCTAATAGCGTTTCAATCTGTGACATCACTCGCTCTGAGGCTTTGAAGTAGTTGTTCCCCATGCCCTACAAGGGCTGTGGCTTTTGTGGCGTGATGGGTAATGATGCTTTGAGGGTGGCTGTTGTTGATGTATGCATGAGGGTCCCTGGTTCGAGCCCAGGGAGGGGAGAGGGACAGAAGCAATACGGAAGCAATACTGTTACATTGATGCTGTTGACCCGGATCACTGGTTGCTGCGGAAAAGGAGGGTGAGTGTAACCAATGTGAAATGGCTAGCTAGTTAGCGGTGGTGCGTGGCTTTTGTGGCGCGATGGGTAATGATGCTTCGTGGGTGTCAGTTGTCGATGTGTGCAAAGGGTCCCTGGTTCAAGCCGAGGTAGGGGCGAGGAGAGTAACCTAAACTGTTACACTTGTCTACTGTAAGACATTCAGTAGAATTTAAGAAATTATAAATCCGTAGAATCTAAGACATTCTAAATTGGTTAATCAATCTGGATTCCAGATTCTGGGTCTTTGAAGTGACAATTCCCACGGGCGTTCAGCTACTAAGTGGGAGTGTCAAGCTCAGCGTTGACTTCATTAACGCTCATTACGTGCTATTAGCTGTCATGTTTGCTGGATTTCCCAGGGATTCTGGAGAGATTTAGCGAGGTGGATTGAAGGTCTGTGTGTAGGTAAACCCAGAAAGGAGAGGATCTCCCTTTCATAAGGTTTTATTGAGCGCTGTAGATTAGAATGAACTGTAATGGGTTCTTAGATGGGTTTGTTTGTCTATGGCGGGGGTAGGCAACTAGATTCAGTCGCTGGCTGATTTTTGTTGGATCGCATGGTCGTGTGCCGGAACCTAATTATAATAATTTGTACACTGCAAATTGACCACAACCAAAAAGAGATTGTATTTGAAAATAACAATAAATTCTTACCTTGATTACATTGAGACATAATCACATACCGTTATACCGTTACCTAAATTAAACTCATTTTTAGCTGATTTCATGGTCATTTTAAGATGAGGGTAGGCCATATCCATACTAACAGTTTGGTTGTCTGTGTTAGGTAGAGAGGGTAGGCCATATCCATACTAACAGTTTGGTTGTCTGTGTTAGGTAGAGAGGGTAGGCCATATCCATACTAACAGTTTGGTTGTCTGCGTTAGGTAGAGAGGGTAGGCCATATCCATACTAACAGTTTGGTTGTCTGTGTTAGGTAGAGAGGGTAGGCCATATCCATACTAACAGTTTGGTTGTCTGTGTTAGGTAGAGAGGGTAGGCCATATCCATACTAACAGTTTGGTTGTCTGTGTTAGGTAGAGAGGGTAGGCCATATCCGTACCAACAGTTTGGTTGTCTGTGTTAGGTAGAGAGGGTAGGCCATATCCATACTAACAGTTTGGTTGTCTGTGTTAGGTAGAGAGGGTAGGCCATATCCATACTAACAGTTTGGTTGTCTGTGTTAGGTAGAGAGGGTAGGCCATATCCGTACCAACAGTTTGGTTGTCTGTGTTAGGTAGAGAGGGTAGGCCATATCCATACTAACAGTTTGGTTGTCTGTGTTAGGTAGAGAGGGTAGGCCATATCCATACTAACAGTTTGGTTGTCTGCGTTAGGTAGAGAGGGTAGGCCATATCCATACTAACAGTTTGGTTGTCTGCGTTAGGTAGAGAGGGTAGGCCATATCCATACTAACAGTTTGGTTGTCTGCGTTAGGTAGAGAGGGTAGGCCATATCCATACTAACAGTTTGGTTGTCTGTGTTAGGTAGAGAGGGTAGGCCTACAGAACATGTTGGACTGATGCTGGCATTTTCATGTCTTGGTTTTGTTGAGTGACATTTGGATTGTAAGGGTACAGTGTGCGAGTACAGTTATTAGTAACTATGCGTGCATGTATGTGTGTATGCCTGTTCAGTTAGTAACCATGCGTGTTTGCTTGGCTTGTGGAGAAGCTAATCGACAGTGAGAGGGATTAATCGAATGAAAAATGTAGATTCATACAAGAGGACAGAACTCTGGATGGGATGCCACAATGTGTACCTGTCTAGAACCCCATTCCGCTAGCGGAACCCCTCGCCAACAGCCAATGAAATTGCAGGGCGCCAAATACAAATCAACAGAAATCTCAGAAATCACATTTCTCAAACATACAAGTATTAGGCACCATATTAAAGATAAAACTCTCGTTAATCCAGCTACAGTGTCTGATTTCAAAAATGCTTTACAGCGAAAGCTCCACAAACAATTATGTTAGGTCACCACCAAGTCACAGAAAAACCCAGCCATTTTTCCAGCCAAAGAGAGGAGTCACAAAAAGCACAAATGGAGATATAATTAATCACTAACCTTTGATGACCTTCATCAGATGACACTCATAGGACTTCATGTTACACAATACATGTATGTTTTGTTTGATAAAGTGCATATTTATATCCAAAAATCTCATTTTACATTGGCGTGTTATGTTCAGTAGTTCCAAAACATGCGGTGATTTTGCAGAGAGCAGCATCAATTCACAGAAATACTCATTATAAATGTTGATGAAAATGCAAGTGTTATGCATGGAACTTTAGATACACTTCTCCTTAATGCAACCGCTGTGTCAGATTTCAAAACAACTTTACAGAAAAAGCATACCATGCAATCATCTGAGTACAGAACACAGAGCCCAAACCAGCCAAAAGAAATATCCGCCATGTTGCGCAGTCAACATTAGTCAGAAATAGCATTATAAATATTCACTTACCTTTGATGATCTTCATCAGAATGCACTCCCAGGAATCCCAGTTCCACAATAAATGTTTGATTTGTTCGATAAGGTTCATCATTTATGTCCATATACCTCCTTTTGTTAGGGCGTTTGGTAAACAAATCGAAACGTGCGTGCAACTTCCAGCGGAAAGGTAGGACGAAAATTCCAAAAAGTTATATTACTGGTCGTAGAAACATCAAACTATGTATAGAATCAATTTTTAGGATGTTTTTATCATAAATGTTCAATAATATTCCAACCAGAGAATTCCATTGTCTGTAGAAAAGCAATGAAACGAGAGCTACCTCATGTGAATGCGCGTGACTGACCCCCTTCACAGTAGAAGCCTGAAACAACGTTCTAAAGACGGTTGACATCTAGTGGAAGCCTTAGGAAGTGCAAAATGACCCATATCCCACTGTGTATTTGATAGGTTCAAAAGTTACAAACCTCAGATTTCCCATTTCCTGTTTGGATTTTTTATCAGGTTTTTGGCTGCCATATGAGTTCTGTTATACTCACATACATCATTCAAACAGTTTTAGAAATGTCATAGTGTTTTCTATCCAATACTAATAATAATATGTATATATTAGCATCTGGGACTGAGTAGGAGGCAGTTTACTCTGGGCACGCTATTCATCCAAAAGTGAAAATGCTGCCCGCTATCCCAAAGAAGTTTTAACAGTAACACACAGACAACCGTCAGCCCCTCAGGTCTCTCTCCTACAGACACTGTCATCGGTTACTAAGCAGCTGGTCACAATAACACTGTTCTATGGATATGGTTACAGCACAAGCTGTGGACTATAGACCCTTCTGTGATGGCTGCGTCCTGACTGAATCTTGTGCTTGGTGTTACGTTATGTTTATTTTCTGTCTGATGTCTCATAGTTATTTGAGTAAATGACTCATTTCAATGTGATGGGCAAGTTGTAACTTAACCACCGAGGAACTTTGGATTACAGTGGTATTATTCTGCAGAGTGACAGGGGAGACAGCGAGTGAGGAAAGTCAAAGAGAGGAGAAGTGTAGTTAACAGAGGAAAGTGTCAGGCTACAGTTTGACATGACTGTGATGGTTAACTGCAGAGAGAAGGCATCACAAAGTCAAAGAGAGGAGAAGTGTAGTTAACAGAGGAAAGTGTCAGGCTACAGTTTGACATGACTGTGATGGTTAACTGCAGAGAGAAGGCATCACAAAGTCAAAAGGAGGAGGCAGTGGGAAAATGGGAGCTAGCCGGGGAGGGGATTCCCTAAGGGATGGATCAGAGAAGGTTGGCGGAGCGTGGAGGGTACCCAGGAACGAGGCACCCCAGGGGGGCAGGCTGTCCTGGACTGCTGGAGCCACCTGCCAGACACACCAGTAGTCCTCTGCCCCCTCCCTGCCATTGAGTTTACATGGATGGGGGTGGGAGTGTGTTTAAGGGAATGGTATGTGCGTGCCTGATCTATGCTCCTGCATTCATGCGTGATTCTACATGCGTTTGCATACTGTACTGTGGATGTTTGGAATTTAAGATTTTTGTAACAGGTGTTGTGGTACAATGAGTAGCAGGAGAGAGAGTAGCTGTCAGTATTGGAGGTTATAGGATACAGTACTGTATGCCAGTATTGGAGGGGAGAGGAGATGGTACTGTATGTTATTATTGGAGGGGAGAGGAGACAGTACTGTATGCCAGTATTGGAGAGGAGACAGTACTGCATACCAGTATTGGAGAGGAGACAGTACTGTATGTTGTTGGTATTATTGGAGGTGAGAGGAGACAGAACTGTATGTTATTATTGGAGGTGAGAGGAGACAGAACTGTATGTTATTATTGGAGGTGAGAGGAGACAGAACTGTATGTTATTATTGGAGGTGAGAGGAGACAGAACTGTATGTTATTATTGGAGGTGAGAGGAGACAGTACTGTATGTTATTATTGGAGGTGAGAGGAGACAGAACTGTATGTTATTATTGGAGGAGACAGAACTGTATGTTATTATTGGAGGTGAGTTACACTCTGTGATGAGATGAGGCAGTATGTCAGTATTGGAGATAGGGTTGCACATTTTGGGGAATATTCAGAGGTGGAAACTTTCCGTGGGAATTAACGAGAATATATGGGAACTAACGAAAATATATGAGAATTAACTGAAATGTATAGAAATTAATACCATTTAAATGTATATGTTTTTTTGCATTGGATATAAACTCAACAAAAAAAGAAAGGTCCCTTTTTCAGGACCCTGTCTTTCAAAGATAATTTGTAAAAATCCAAATAACTTCACAGATCTTCATTATAAAGGGTTTGTTATAAAAGGTTTCCCACGCTTGTTCAATGAACCATAAACAACTAATGAACATGCACCTGTGGAACGGTCGTTAAGACACTAACAGCTTACAGACGGTAGGCAATTCAGGTCACAGTTATGAAAACTTAGGCCACTAAAGAGGCCTTTCTACTGACTGAAAAACAGCAAAATAAAGATGCCCAGGGTCCCTGCTCATCTGAGTGAACATGCCTTAGGCATGCTGCAAGAAGGCATGAGGACTGCAGATGTGGCCATCAAATGAATTGCAATGCCTGTACTGTGAGACGCCTTAGACAGCGCTACAGGATGGACAGCTGATCATCCTTGCAGTGGCAGACCACGTGTAACAAAACCTGCACAGGATCGGTACATCCGAACATCACACCTGCGGGACAAGTACAGGATGGCAACAACAACTGCCCGAGTTACATAAGGAATGCACAATACCTCCATCAGTGCTCAGACTGTCCGCAATAGGCTGAGAGAGGCTGGACTGAGGGCGTGTAGGTCTGTTGTAAGGCAGGTCCTCACCAGACATCACCGGCAACAACGTCGCCTATGGGCACAAACCCACTGTCGCTGGACCAGACAGGACTGGCAAAAAGTGCTCTTCACTGACGAGTCACGGTTTTGTCTCAACAGGGGTGATGGTCGGATCCGCGTTTATCGTCGACGGAATGAGCGTTACACCGAGGCCTGTACTCTGGAGCAGGATCGATTTTGGAGGTGGAGGGTCCATCATGGTCTGGGGCAGTGTGTCTTATTCTTCTCACTTTGCTTGGTGAGGTAGATTGCTGCTATAACTTGATGACCCTTCACATACCTAACCATTTCCTTGGCTCTCTTGTAGAGTGTATCCATTGTTTTCAGTGCCATGATGTCCTTGAGGAGCAGATTCAATGCATGAGCAGCATAGCCAATGGGTGTGATGTGAGGGTAGGACTCCTCCACTTTAGACCAAGCGGCCTTCATGTTCGCAGCATTGTCTGGCACCAGTGCAAATACCTTCTGTGGTCCAAGGTCATTGATGACTGCCTTCAGCTCATCTGCAATGTAGAGACCGGTGTGTCTGTGCTCTTGTAGAATACTGGTTGTGGGGTGGAGATTACGTCGTTAATTATTCCTTGCCCACAAACATTCGACCACCCATCAGAGATGATTGCAATACAGTCTGCTTTCTCTATGATTTGCTTGACCTTCACTTAAACTCTGAACTCTGCATCCAGCAAATGAGTAGATTAAACATGTCTGGTTGGAGGGGTATATGCTGGGCGAAGAACATTCAGAAATCTCTTCCAATACACATTGCCTGTGAGCATCATAGGGGAACCAGTTGCATACACAGCTCGAGCAAGACACTCATCAGAATTTCTCTGACTACTTTCCTCCATTGAGTCAAAAAAACTTCTGATTCCAGCTGTTGCTATCGATAAGGTGTCTGATTCATAATTTTCACCTCGAATAGAGGTAGAGGGACTTTTGTCAGAGGTTATGTGCTCTGAGGGAACTTGATGCACTTGCCCAGATGATTCTGCATCTTTGTTGCATTCTTCGCATATAATTGGGCACAGTATTTGCAAATGTACACAGCTTTTCCTTCTATATTAGCTGCAGTGAAATGTGCCCGTGGCATTTTCCTGTAAAGATTAGAAAAAAAATGAGTTAAGAAGAAACCCAAATACAATTCCATGTACAGATAAATAGTTAAGCAGTTAGATTAATCAACTCCTTTGTAAGATAAATGTTTTAACATGTATGGAAACAGGTGAATTAACACTCCTCAGTTAGCAGGTTCAAGCAAGCTAAAACCCACATGGTAGAAAAAACGAACTAGCAGAAATTGTTAACAAGTTAGAAATGATTTTAAAACACTTTGCTGTAGGCTACTATTTACTAGTTAACAAAAAATAATGTATGTCATATAAAATATATCCACCCCACCCAGTACTGTAATTAAAACTTACCGGAAAGCATGTAGTCCTTGGCTCAGACAGTGTAATAGCGTGGGTTCAATAGCATCTCATTAGTGTGCAAGATCTTGAGAATCAGCTGTACATGCGATAGAAGAGTGCACTGCACAGGTGATGGAAGAATGCACTGTGCATGTAGAGGGTTGCAATTCCATTGAATTGGGGATAATTTAAACAAAATATGCCACAAGACCTAGAATTGCCTTATGTGTATCCCACAAAAAAGGTTCACTGTTTTAAGCTAACTTTTTTTTATGAATTTAAGCAATATTCCCAAACTTCCTATGGAAAAATTCCAGTAATTTACCAGAAGGTTTCTGACCCTTTGCAACCCTATTTGGAGGTGAGAGGAGACAGTGCTGTATGTCAGTATTGGAGGTGAGTCACACTCTGTGCTGAGATGAGACAGAACTGTATGTTATTACTGGAGGTGACCTTAGTGTGGAGTTGACAGATACTGCAGGGGGATATCTTTGGTTATATCACCAGAGGTAGCGTTCCAGTGTACTACTAAACTCACAGCTCTAAAGGTCAGGGCTGTCTGAGAATGGACAGTGACAGAGAAGGTGCAATACTCTATTCTGCTTTGTGGTTTCTGTCTACATGCGTAATGCCAGATATATTGCCAGAGACATATATTGAAATACGCTACATGACCAAAATAATATGGTCACCTGCCCTTCGAACATCCCCCTTCCAAAATCATGGACATTAATATGGAATTTGTCCCCCATTTCCTGCTCTAACAGCCTCCACTATTCTGGGAAAGTTTTCCACTAGATGTTGGAATATTGCTTTGGGGACTTGCTTCCATTCATACACAAGCATTAGTGAGGTCGGGCACTGATTTTGGGCGATTAGGTCTGGCTCGCAGTCGGCATTGTAATTCATCCCAAAGGTGTTAGATGGGGTTGAGGTCAGGGCTCTGTGCAGGCCAGTGAAGTTCTTCCACACTGATCGACAAACCATTTCTGTGTGAACCTCGCTTTGTGCACGGGGGCATTGTCATACTGAAACCTGAAATGGCCTTCCCCAAACTGTTGCCACAAAGTTGGAAGCACAGAATCGTCTGGAATGTCATTGTATGCTGTAGCCTTAAGATTTCCCTTCACTGGAACTAAGGGGCCTTGCACCATTATTCCTCCTCCACCAAACTTTACAGTTGTCACTAAGCAATGGGGCAGGTAGTGTTCTCCTGGAATCCACCAAACCCAGATTCATCCGCCGGACTGCCAGATGGTGACGCCTGATCCATCACTCCAGAGAACGTGTTTCCACTGCTCCAGAGTCCAGTGGCAGCTTTACCCTACTACAGCCGACACTTGGCCATGGAAACCAATTTGATGAAGGTCCTGACATACAGTCATTGTTCACCCGGCGGTCCCGTTGTGTGGCCTTCGCAGTTGAGACGTTGTTGCTCTTAGACATTTCCACTTCACAATAACAGCACTTCCAGTTGACCAGGGCAGCTCTAGCAGTGCAGACATTTTATGAACTGACTTGTTGGAAATGTGGCATCCTATGACGGTGCCACGTTGAAAGTCACTGAGCTCTTCAGTAAAGTCATTCTACTGCTAATGTTTGTCTATGGAGATTGCATGGCGGTGTGCTCGATTTTATACACCTGTCACTAACAGGTGTGACTGAGAGCCGAATCCACCGATTTTAAAATTATTATTATTATTTAATTTTTATACATATATATTTGTTTTGAATGGGTGTCCACATACTTTTGTTTTATATAGTGTATGTAAAAAAATGTATGTCTCTGTCTAAATGATGCTATCTGACTTATTTTGGAAGAAATGCGTATTTCGTAACTTTGCAGGGTATGCATCCTACTCTTAATTCAAATACCCTTGGTAGTGCAGGGCTTACACACGTACACAAAACAAAATAGATTTTCACAGCTGATTGAGGATGGTGCTTTGTGTTGCAGTAATGGCCTCCTTTCAGTGCATGCTAATAATGAGAATGCCAAAATGAGTGAAACGGAGGCTCTGAGTAGAGTAATCTAATGACACTGCCACATTCTGTGCAATAAGAAATTGCTTTTGGTTTTCACAAAATCAATAGCGGTTCAATTAGAGATACTCTTTGCACTGAATGACTTTCTAGAATTGCATAATTGTGTCATTATTGCTATGTGTGACTTTGCGTGTGTGTGCCATTTATTACAAATTGATTGCTAAATGTTTAACTACGGGGTACATTCATTTCACCCTGGGGAACGCATAGTAATATAAATGTAAAATAAGGTGTTGTATCTAACAAAGTGCTCCATTTCCTTTTCACACAAATACAAGCTGACCTCATCACGTTTTCCAGCTAGATTTTGTATAACGTTACCAGTTGGCATCAGGAGAGTTTGACTGGCCCAGAGCCTTAGTTTTTATGTAATAGCCTCTCTTTTCTTTCTCCCTCTTTATTCCCCCAAATACTCCACTTGATATTTTTCCCCCATTTTTTTAAAACTCTTTGATATTGTTTCTGTTCTGTTTTTCTTATTATTCAAAACTCCTCTAGCCAGCCCCCCCATCTCCTTACATCTCTGTTTTCGTTCTGCGTCAGACAGTCTCAAAGGCTCGCGTTGACAGCCTCTCTCTCTCTCTCTCTCTCTCTCTCTCTCTCTCTCTCTCTCTCTCTCTCTCTCTCTCTCCGTGTGTTCTTCCGAAGCCCTGGAGGCCTTGTCTCTCTCTCCTGAGGCGACCTCTCTCCCCCAGCGACGCCTCTAGCTGGAACAGAGACACACTGCACACCCACCAGAGCACTCATTCACAATCAAACCTCAGCAGGACAATGATGATGGGGATCTACATCCTCCCTGTCACTGTCTTCCCACTGGGCACAGACATCAATTCAACGTTTGTTCAATGTAATTTAATTGAAATGACATGGAAACAACATTGATTCAACCTGTGTGTGTGTGTGTGTGTATCTGTCCGTCCGTCCGTCCAGTGGGTTATCTCTTCACTTAGGTTGTCTCAAGACTTTCAATTCATTCATGTTGAAATGTTGTGTGATAGCCTGTATGATTGACAGGGATGATAAGTGAGTGAGAGCTGGAGTTGCTGATGTTTCAGATTGTCAACACTTTCTTGGCTTTGGGAAACACAGACGTATGCACATCCACGCACAAACACACGCCTTTGTCTTGTGCACACACATTTTGAGTGACGATGCCAGAGAAATATAGACACACCTCACAAATGGTTGGACAAGTTGCCAACCACAAGGCTCACTGCACTGTCTGTCCTCCTTCTCAATCATCCAGCACCCCCTTAATAAATCTTCACATCCTTTCATGTAAAAAGCTGTTGTTTCAGCAGCTTAGATGCTACTGCAGTTTTTAATTGCCAGTCTTCTGTTGAAAAGAGAGAAATTAAGCAGCAATCTGGTGCCTAATTAGGCTTTGATTCCTGATTTGTTTTGTGCAGAGGGTCTCATTCAGATGTGTGTGTGTGTGTGCGCGTCATGCTGTAGTGTGGGCGAGGGTAATATGATATGACACTGCTGATTTAAAGAAGGGCCATGGGTGCTCTCCACTTTGACAAAACATTATTTGAATCTCTCTCTAACATAATAAATGTAATTTAGCAGATGCTTTATTTCAAAGCGACTAACAGTCAAATGTGCATATATTTTACATACAGGTGGCCCCGGGAAGTAATGATACAATGTTTAACTGTGAAAATACATGAGAGTGGAGTCTTCAACAGGTCTGTGTAGGAGGGTATCACTCACTCACACACAGTCTTGTTATACTGTACCAGTGAAGATCAACTCCGTATCTATCCTGTTTTGTGGGCTACACTGCCACCCACTCACTCTCTATTACTTTAAGACTCTATGTGTTAATCTCATTTACCTCCCAGGCACTCAAATTATTACACTCAGATACAACCAAGAAGATGTCTTTAAAAGACCATGTTTACTTTGTTTAGGCTCTCTAGTTTTGTATTTTGGATAATTAGCCTATTTCTCTAATTCTATGTAAACAAATATTTACTTTGTGAGCCAATATTTGCCTTTGTGCACATACTTGATCCAGTTAAACTCTTCGTCTTCCACCAGAAATAGTGTTTGTAGACATCCCTTATCAATACTATAGGTGCCCCAGGCAGGCCCTGACAGTGCCTTAATTTGATCGTATCTGAGCAGGCTATAACCACTTGTTTAGTATATACAATATCATATTGTAACTTGTTATTGTAACTCTGTAACTAGCTACTGTATTATACACAATAAGCTGAGACACAACCGTGTGTCAACTCTCTTTGAAGTCCCACATGGCACAGGCTAGGCAGACAGACGGGCGAACACGCTAGGCGGACAGGCTAGGCAGACAGGCTAGGCGAACAGACAGATGGGCGGACAGGCTAGGGGGACGGGCGGACAGGCTAGGGGGACGGGCGGACAGGCTAGGGGGACGGGCGGACAGGCTAGGCGGACGAGCGGACAGGCTAGGCGAACAGACAGACGGGCGGACAGGCTAGGGGGACGGGCGGACAGGCTAGGCGGACGAGCGGACAGGCTAGGCGAACAGACGGGCGGACAGGCTAGGCGGACAGACAGACGGGCGGACAAGCAAGGCGGACAGGCAAGGCGGACAGACAGACGGGCGGACAGGCAAGGCGGACAGACAGACGGGCGGACAGACAGACGGGCGGACAGGCTAGGCAGACAGACAGACGGGAGGACAGGCTAGGCGGACAGACGGACGGGAGGACAGGCTAGGCGGGTGGACAGACAGACGGGCGGACAGGCTAGGCAGACAGACAGACGGGCGGACAGGCTAGGCGGACAGACAGACGGGAGGACAGGCTAGGCGGACAGACAGACGGGAGGACAGGCTAGGCAGACAGACAGACGGGAGGACAGGCTAGGCGGACAGACAGATGGGAGACAGACGGGAGGACAGGCTAGGCGGACGGACAGACGGGAGGACAGGCTAGGCGGACGGACAGACGGGAGGACAGGCTAGGCGGACAGACAGACGGGAGGACAGGCTAGGCAGACAGACAGACGGGAGGACAGGCTAGGCGGACAGACAGATGGGAGACAGACGGGAGGACAGGCTAGGCGGACGGACAGACGGGAGGACAGGCTAGGCGGACGGACAGACGGGAGGACAGGCTAGGCGGACGGACAGACGGGAGGACAGGCTAGGCGGACGGACAGACGGGAGGACAGGCTAGGCGGACGGACAGACGGGAGGACAGGCTAGGCGGACGGACAGACGGGAGGACAGGCTAGGCGGACGGACAGACGGGAGGACAGGCTAGGCGGACGGACAGACGGGAGGACAGGCTAGGCGGACGGACAGACGGGAGGACAGGCTAGGCGGACGGACAGACGGGAGGACAGGCTAGGCGGACGGACAGACGGGAGGACAGGCTAGGCGGACGGACAGACGGGAGGACAGGCTAGGCGGACGGACAGACGGGAGGACAGGCTAGGCGGACGGACAGACGGGAGGACAGGCTAGGCGGACGGACAGACGGGAGGACAGGCTAGGCGGACGGACAGGCTAGGCGGACAGGCTAGGCGGACGGACAGGCTAGGCGGACAGGCAAGGCGGACGGGCGGACAGACAGACGGGCGGACAGGCTAGGCGGACAGACAGACGGAAGGAAAGGCTAGGCGGCTAGGTGGACGGACAGACGGGAGGACAGGCTAGGCGGACAGACAGACGGGAGGACAGGCTAGGCGGACGGACAGACGGGAGGACAGGCTAGGCGGACGGACAGACGGGAGGACAGGCTAGGCGGACGGACAGACGGGAGGACAGGCTAGGCGGACGGACAGACGGGAGGACAGGCTAGGCGGACGGACAGACGGGAGGACAGGCTAGGCGGACGGACAGACGGGAGGACAGGCTAGGCGGACGGACAGACGGGAGGACAGGCTAGGCGGACGGACAGACGGGAGGACAGGCTAGGCGGACGGACAGACGGGAGGACAGGCTAGGCGGACGGACAGACGGGAGGACAGGCTAGGCGGACGGACAGACGGGAGGACAGGCTAGGCGGACGGACAGACGGGAGGACAGGCTAGGCGGACGGACAGACGGGAGGACAGGCTAGGCGGACGGACAGGCTAGGCGGACAGGCTAGGCGGACGGACAGGCTAGGCGGACAGGCAAGGCGGACGGGCGGACAGACAGACGGGCGGACAGGCTAGGCGGACAGACAGACGGAAGGAAAGGCTAGGCGGCTAGGTGGACGGACAGACGGGAGGACAGGCTAGGCGGACAGACAGACGGGAGGACAGGCTAGGCGGACGGACAGACGGGAGGACAGGCTAGGCGGACGGACAGACGGGCGGACAGGCTAGGGGAACGGGCGGACAGGCTAGGCGGACAGACAGACGGGCGGACAGGCAAGGCGGACAGGCAAGGCAGACGGGCGGACAGAGAGACGGGCGGACAGGCTAGGCGGACAGACAGACGGAAGGAAAGGCTAGGCGGCTAGGCGGACGGACAGACGGGAGGACAGGCTAGGCGGACAGACAGACGGGAGGACAGGCTAGGCGGACAGACAGACGGGAGACAGACGGGAGGACAGGCTAGGCGGACGAACAGACGGGAGGACAGGCTAGGCAGACGGACAGACGGGAGGACAGGCTAGGCGGACGGACAGATGGGAGGACAGGCTAGGCGGACGGACAGACGGGCGGACAGGCAAGGAGGACAGGCAAGGCAGACAGACAGATGGGCGGACAGGCAAGGCGGACAGACAGACTGGCGGACAGGCTAGGCGGACAGACAGATGGGAGACAGACGGGAGGACAGGCTAGGCGGACGGACAGACGGGCGGACAGGCAAGGAGGACAGGCAAGGCAGACAGACAGATGGGCGGACAGGCAAGGCGGACAGACAGACGGGCGGACAGGCTAGGCGGACAGACAGATGGGAGACAGACGGGAGGACAGGCTAGGCGGACGGACAGACGGACAGGCTAGGCGGACAGGCTAGGCGGACGGACAGACGGGAGGACAGGCTAGGCGGACAGACAGACGGGAGGACAGGCTAGCTGGACGAACAGACGGGAGGACAGGCTAGGCGGACAAACAGACGGGAGGACAGGCTAGGCGGACAAACAGACGGGAGGACAGGCTAGGCGGACGAACAGACGGGAGGACAGGCTAGGCGGACGAACAGACGGGAGGACAGGCTAGGCGGACGGACAGACGGGAGGACAGGCTAGGCGGACGGACAGACGGGAGGACAGGCTAGGCGGACGGACAGACGGGAGGACAGGCTAGGCGGACGGACAGACGGGAGGACAGGCTAGGCGGACGGACAGACGGGAGGACAGGCTAGGCGGACGGACAGACGGGAGGACAGGCTAGGCGGACGGACAGACGGGAGGACAGGCTAGGCGGACGGACAGACGGGAGGACAGGCTAGGCGGACGGACAGACGGGAGGACAGGCTAGGTGGACGGACAGACGGGAGGACAGGCTAGGCGGACGGACAGGTGGGAGGACAGGCGGACAGACAACGGGAGGATAGACAGACAGGAGGACAGTGGAGACTGGAAATGAATCAATGAAGAAGAGACTGACAGAGACAGAGTTACAGTAGAAGCCTACCACTTCAGCGAGTGGTGACACTGATTTAGGTTGTCTAGGGGACCTCACTACTTGTTCAGATTAACCTTCCTGCTCAGGGATTCTCTTTCCTCAGCTCTGTCACATCGATAGTGACACTGGAGACCCAGACAAGGAGATGTCAGTGCTCTAGCTTACATGTTTAAACTTGGCTAAGGCATGTGTACAAACAGGAGTATATGCTTTGGTAGTGAGTGAGTCTGAACAAAACATTAAGAACACCTTCCTAATATAGAGTTGTACCCCCCTTTTTACCCTCAGAATAGCATCAATTCATCGGGGCATGGACTCTATAAGGTGTCGAAAGCATTCCACAGGGATGGCCCATGTTGACTCCAATGCTTCCCACAGTTGTCAAGTTGGCTGGGTGTCCTTTGTGTGGTGTACCATTCTTGATACACAGGGGAAACTGTTGAGCGTGAAAAACCCAGCAGCGTTGCAGTTTTTGACACAAACCTGTGCGCCTGGCACCTACTACCATACCCCGTTCAAAGGCACTTACATTTGTCTTGCCCAATCATCCTCTGAATGGCACACAGACACAATCAATGTCTCAAATGTGTCAAGGCTTTAAAACCCTTCTTTAACCTGTCTCCTCCTCTTCATCTACACTGATTTGAAGTGGATTTAACAAGTGACATCAATAAGGGATCATAGCTTTCACCTGGATTCACCTGGTCAGTCTGTCACGGAATGAGCAGGTGTTCTTAATGTTTTATACACAGTAATTGATGGTTTTTAATCAATGTCTAATGGCTGATAGTTAATGATCCTGTATCATGTCAAATAGAGCACTGCCCATTACGCCTAATCAAGGCACTGTTATCGACATAATGAAGAATCAGAAGCTTGTCATCCGTTGATTTTTGAAAATATGAAATATGGAGGGATCCGGCATATTTTTTTGAAAGTGACTTGACAACAATCAATATTTAAACTGCTACACATACTGTCCCAGCTAGCACATAACGTTCTGAGAACCATATGTTTGTTAGAGTTGTCGAGAGTGGTTGTCCTATAGTTATTTTGCATACATCCTACCTTTTGCGGAATGGTGCAAAATAGCTACCTGGCTTTTGAACATTCTCATCACATTTAAGGAACTTGACAAAATAAGTTATTTTCTTGGTATTTCATTACTTAAACAGAACGTTTCCTAAAAGTTCGAACATGGTTGCATTTCATTTACATTTTGGTCATGTTCTAGGAACATTCTCCAACTGGTTTGACATTGGGAATGTTCTCAAATAGTTCATAGAACGTTAAGAAACAACGTTCTTCTGTGGGAATTTCAGTACATCAGGATAACGTTTCTTACAGGTTTCCTCAGGGTTCTATTTAAAGTCATGTTCTGAGAATGTTTAGAAAACTTTCCATTAAAAAAAACACCAAAATCCATGTGTCCTATCTGTGCTTGGAGTTTTTTTTAAATCACACACAGTAAGCTAGCAGTGTTATTAAAAGTCTTATTGAAACATCCAGTAAAATGTTTAAGGAAGTTATTAAAAAACCTCTAAATAACCTATAATTTCAGTTCTCAGAGTAACAATAAAACTTTCAAGGAACCAGAGTAAAACATTCTCAGAACATCCTTGCAACCGTAAAATAAACGTTCCCAGGACAGGCAAAATGTTCACTTCTGTTCTTATGACTGACAGTGTGTGTGTGTGTGTGTGTGTGTGTGTGTGTGTGTGTGTGTGTGTGTGTGTGTGTGTATATATGAGGGGAAGGGAAAAGGAAAGGTAAAGAGTAGTATACTTTCTCCCTCTGCCATAACAATGATCTACACAGCCAGTGGATGTGACCTAGTTTAGAACAGGCTGCATCATATTCAACTTTAATACGTGCTAACAAACTAGATCCCATTACTGTGTGGAGCTCCATCTCTCAAGTGTTTTTCTCACGATTCTTCTCTTTTTTTTTCTACCTTAGAGCTGTAGAGGCAGTTTTGAAATGGCCCTATGGATATGGTGTTCATATTGGCACAGCCTCAGTCTCTGCAGGACTTGTCAATGTCATCCGGAGTTGTCAGTCTCATCAACTTGGACACTGTATATGAAACCGCAACTAAAAGCCAAGCGTGGTCTGGGTAATCGTCAAGGGTGGTCTGGGTAATCGTCAAGGGTGGTCTGGGTAATCGTCAAGGGTGGTCTGGGTAATCGTCAAGGGTGGTCTGGGTAATCGTCAAGGGTGGTCTGGGTAATCGTCAAGGGTGGTCTGGGTAATCGTCAAGGGTTAAATTGCTATGTATAGAAATGTTAAACACTTCAAGGTAATGGTGATCTAGTATAAAATGACTTATACCTGGACGTTTCCTTCAAGTTCTCTTAGTCTGGTTCTGTCTCTCTACATTCATTGCTCTTGACATACTCTTCCTGGCTGAAGCGTGAGGCTTCAAGATACATTAGCAGGTGGTACTCAGTGTGACAGCCAACTTCGCCTGTTTCCACTTGAGGCCAACTGGTACAATTAGCACAAACATGGACTGGATTGCTTACAAAGGCACTAATACAGCCAGTGTATTCTGCAGTCAATGGGCTGTACAGTCAGTGAGCCTCAGTCAATAAGACAACTTATAGTTGTTGATTTTCTAAAAGCCAGAATGTGTGGTGTTACATCAAGGCGGCCATCTTGTCCATCCATGGTCCAGATGGTGCTTTTGAACTCTGACCCTGCTTTGATTTCGAAGGTGAAAGTATCTGACTTTTAACCTCCACTGTATCCCATTGTATTGCCCAGCAGTGGATAAACTCAGGGGGTCTGAGACTACAGCTACCCCACAGTGCTCTGAGTGCCTGCCTCGCAGGTGTCAGATGAGTTAGGTCCAGCTTATATATTTATACCTACTGTACCGTCGTCATGGATGGATACCTCTCATTTATTCTTCTTACCCAGAATACTCCACTGTGTGGATGAAACTCCGAAGCCAAATAAATGCATGGAGCAGAGAAGGGGAGAGGGAGATAAAGGCCAAGAAGGAGAGAAATACTATAGATAATGTAAGAGTGAGTGACAGAGGGAAATAAAGAGAGAGCGATAAGCCCCAAAATCAGCAGAGATGAAACTCTGTTATTAATGGGTAAGACGTCCTGTGCCAGCATGATAAGAGGGACTGTTACCCTCCATGTAAAATGAATTGTTAGACAGCATTATATTCCCTCACGTTTGGTGCAGGAGAAAGGAAAAATGTTATTACAAACACAGCTGGGTGTATCACACTCTATATACCACACAGCAAGACCTGCTCTAAATTCACACTTCAGAAAGTGTACTTGTAAAGGCACTAGAAAATAGAGGAAAGGGTCTATGATGGCTAACAGTTTATAATGCCTAAATCACACATTTTACATGGAGCCACTTTAGACTGATGGAATGTGAACACCACCAAGCTCTATTCTATTCAGTCGTGTTTCTATAACTTTAATTTCTACTACCTCCACTATTCGACTACTTATGTTTTTTTGCTCCCCATAGCAATTCTACACTAATTTTCTCCACTATTGCAGATTCCCCAACAAGCTAGTTTTTGATCCATTACCAACAAAGCTTCCAAGCAAACAAACCATTGAACTGCAAACTTAATGTTCCAATTTCAGTTCTTTGATTAAGCACAGAGACATTGTCGATTGATGACAATATTTGAGAGTTGATCATGGTAGTACAGCAACACCTTTCAACATGTCATTCTGTATCTCTATCTCAATGGGGCTATGTCTGTCTGTCTGTGTGTGTTTGTGTGATGTATTTCAGAGGGCCGGAAGTGGAGACAGCCAAGACAGGACTAAGTGTTTTTCCTCTACCTCACTGTGTTATTATGATTGAATGAGCCCATCTGGCTTCTGTAGGTGGAGAGTCGTTGACGCTGGGTGTTGGTGTTTGATTCAGATTGTCTGGAACAAAGCACCTCAATCTATCACTGCTTGTACTGGGAGGGGAGACCAACACATTGGAATAAGCTTCCTCTGTCTTTGTTACAATATCAAGTCCCTCTGTATCTCCGCTGAAGGTAGCTAGCTGTAAGTGGGTTTTACTGTTGTAGCACTGAGCCATTGCAGTCGTCCTGTCGTCAGTGTCTCAGGTAAAAGACCTGGGATAAAAGTGCTACATGTTCATTAGGCCTACCTGGAATGTTGTCATGTGTGAAAGCTATCTTAGAGATGTTGGGCATCTATTCCAACTTCAGTCATTTGCATTTTAAAGCTAGCTATAACACATTAATTAACAAGCGGACATCTTTTAAATAGCTGTTGAGGAATGTAGTGAAAGTCAATGTCTCTCCCTCATTCATTAACTTTCAACGGGATTTGTTAACCCTCAGTCGTAGACAGCGTGTCCTGTGGCCTTCACGACCGGTAACTCGCTTGGTTAACCCCTCCTGACCATGAAACGCAACAACAACAACCACAGTATTGGGAGCTGCACTTCTGTGAAGAAAAAAACGTTGAGGCTTATGTCCCGGAAATGTTTTTAACTGAAAGACTGCAACAACAAAACGTTTTATTTTTAATTTTTTTTACAACACCTGTGTGTTGTGATGCGCCAGGTAGAAATTGCTGTGTCACTGCAACTTCTACTCTTGTTGCACTACATTCAACACATCTCATTACACTCAATTGACCACTCAACCACACAACTCCACCCACGGTCAATCTGTCTGACCGTGACCATTTAGCTGTGAGAACCCTTAGCACCCACTTGACTGTGAGCGTCTGACCATGAGATTGGCCAGCCCAGAGCAGAACCACTCCACTCCTCCTCATCATCCTCTCTGCACACCGCTACACAGCAATCTGCTTGCAGGAGGAACATTGGCGGTTTGTGATTCCTCTGGGCTGCCCCTGACATGCAATAATAGTCCTAATGTGTGTTTTTATTGTAGACCAGGGAATTAAAGCAATATTAAACCCGGGAGACTTCCTGGTAGTTAATGTGCTGGGGAACGTGTGGTGCGTGAGGTGTGGGGAGACTCAAAGCAGGTAAGTAAGGAGAACTCAGAGAGGGAACTCATACCGAATACTAACTTGAAGTACTGTAACTTGACAGGCCTTCCTGTAAGATCGAGTCCACTGTCTTACATTTGGTGGCAGCAGTGGGATCTGGACATCTACGAATACATCACTGTAAGTAAACAAACATGCACTTGAAGATCTTGTTGTGCAAGCCTGCCTTACTGTCACCTCCCTTGGCTGTAAAGGTCCACTGTCTTATCAAGATGTTTAAGACTGGTGTGTCTCACACCCCTGTTAGTCTCACCTTGCTTGACCTATAGACCTTGCTTGGTCCATTTTGACCTGTAGCCCTGACTTGTGTGTTGTACTGAGGAACATAAGGCTAATGTAAACAAGTGCGGCAGGCCAAACTAAACAGGGATTTAGGAGACACCAGCACAGATTGTTGCCATGGTGTTGCTAATGGGATTGTTACAGAAGAGTCAGGATTAAAGTCACTGAGTTACACTGTGTGACACAGCCTGAGCCATGCAGGGTCTGAATGACTGGGTGTGTTTACTAGGCCTGAGTCCTCAGCACTGAACACATTTACTGTGTTGCAGAGAAGGTTTTGCTGAACAAACATGCCTATAGACAGAGGGGACATGATACTTGATATCTTCATCATAAGGCCGTATAACTGTGATGTCTTCTTTTGGCAACAACATGGCGTCCATACCAGGAAATGATCAAATGACATATTATTTTTCCCATGCTTCGTAAACAACAGGTGTAGACTACTTACGGCCCTTCCCAACAATGCAGAGAGAACAAAAAGAGAAATAAAAGAATAACAGGAGGAATAAATACACAATGATACATGATATCGGGAAGATTCAGACCCCTTGACTTTTTCAACATTTTGTTACTTTTCAGCCTATTTCTAAAATGGTATAAATGATTTCATCAATTATCTACACACAATAGCCCATAATGACAAAGTGGAAACAAGATTTTAGAAATGTTTGCAAATGTATAAAAAATACAAACCGAAAAACCTTATTTACATAAGTATTCAGACCCTTTGACTTTTTCCACCTGTGCTAAATTCAATTCATTGGACATGATTTGGAAAGGCACACACCTGTCTATAAAAGGTCCCACAGTTGACAGTGCATGTCAGAGCAAAAACCAAGCCATGAGGTCAAAGGAATTGTCCGTAGAGCTACAATACAGGTTTGTGTCGAGGCACATACAATTGAAGTCGGAAGCTTACATACACTTTAGCCAAATACATTTAAACTCAGTTTTTCACAATTCCTGACATTTAATCCTAGTAAAAATTCCCTGTCTTAAGTCAGTTAGGATCACAACTTTATTTTAAGAATGTGAAATGTCAGAATAATAGTAGTGATTTATTTCAGCTTTTATTTCTTTCATCACATTCCCAGTGGGTCAGAAGTTTACATATACACTCAATTAGTATTTGGTAGCATTGCCTTTAAATTGTTTAACTTGGGTCAAACGTTTTGGGTAGCCTTCCACAAGCTTCCCACACTACGTTGGGTGAATTTGGGCCCATTTCTCCTGACAGAGCTGATGAAACTGAGTCAGTTTTGTAGGCCTCCTTGCTCACACACGCTTTTTCAGTTCTGCCCACACATTTTCTATATGATTGAGGTCCGGGCATTGTGATGGCCACTCCAATACCTTGACTTTGTTGTCCTTAAGCCATGTTTCCACAACTTTGGAAGTATGCTTGGGGTAATTGTCCATTTGGAAGACCCATTTGCAATCAAGCTTTTACTTCCTGACTGATGTCTCGAGATGTTGCTTCAATATATCCACATAATATTCCTGCCTCATGATGCCATCTATTTTGTGAAGTGCACCAGTCCCTCCTGCAGCAAAGCACACCCACAACATGATGCTGCCACCCACGTGCTTCATGGTTGGGATGGTGTTCTTCAGCTTGCAAACCTCCCCCTTTTCCCTCCAAACATAACGATGGTCATTATGGCCAAACAGTGTTTGGTGTTTATACTTGCGTACTATTGTTTGTACAGATGAACATGGTACATTCAGGCATTTGGAAATTGCTCCCAAGGATGAACCAGACCTGTGGAGGTCTACAATTTTGTTTTCTGAGGTCTTGGCTGATTTATTTTTGATTTTCCCATGATGTCAAGCAAAGAGGCACTGAGTTGAAAGGTAGGCCTTGAAATACATCCACAGGTACACCCCCAATTGACTCAAATTATGTCAATAAGCCTATCAGAAGCTTCTAAAGCCATGACACCATTTTCTGGAATTTTCCAAGCTGTTTAAATGCACAGTAAACTTAGTGTATGTAAACTTCTGACCCACTGGAATTGTGATACAGTGAAATAATCTGTCTGTAAACAATTGTTGGAAAAATTACTTGTGTCATGCACAAAGTAGATGTCCTAACTAACTTGCCAAAACTATAGTTTGTTAACAAGAAATTTGTGGAGTGGATGAAAAGAGTTTTCATGACTTCAACCTAAGTGTATGTAAACGTCCTACTTCAACTGTATGTGTAACCTTTTATTTAACTAGGCAAGTCAGTTAAGAACAAATTCTTATTTACAATGACAGCGTGTACCGGCCAAACCCGGACAACGCTGGGACAATTGTGTGCTGCCCTATGGGACTCCCAATCACAGCTGGTTGTGAATCAGCCTGGATTCTAACCAGAGTGTCTGTAGTGACGCCTCAAGCACTGAGATGCAGTGCCTTAGACCGCTGTGCTGCTCGGGTGCCCAATTTCTGGGGAAGGATACCAAAACATTTCTGCAGCATTGAAGGTCCCCAAGAACACAGTGGTCTCCATCATTCTTAAATGAAAGAAGTTTGGAACAACAAAGACTCTTTCCAAAGCTGGCCGCCTGGCCAAACTGAGCAATCTGGGGAGAAGGGCCTACGTTAGGGAGGTGACCAAGAACCCGATAGTCACTCTGACAGAGCTCCAGAGTTCCTCTGTGGAGATGGGAGAACCTTCCAGAAGGACAACCATCTCTGCAGCACTCCACCAATCAGGCTTTTATGGTAGCGTGGCCAGATAGAAGCCATTCCTCAGTAAAAAGCACACGACAGCCCGTTTGGAGTTTGCCAAAAGGCACCTAAAGACTTTCAGACCATGAGAAACAAGATTCTCTGTTCTGATGAAACCAACATTGAACTCTTTGGCCTGAATGCCAAGTGTCATGTCTAGAGGAAACCTGGCATCATCCTTACAGTGAAGCATGGTGGTGGCAGCATCTTGCTGTGGAGATGTTTTTCAGAGGCAGGGACTAGGAGACTAGTCAGGATCGAAGGAAAGATGAATGGAACAAAGTACAGAGAGCTCCTTGATGAAAACCTGCTCAGGACTTCAGACGGGGGCAAAGGTTCACCTTTCAACAGGACAATGACCCTAAACACAGAGCCAAGACAATGTAGGAGTGGCTTCGGGACATGTCTCTAAATGTCCTTGAGTGGCCCAACCAGAGCTGGGACTTGAACCCAATCAAGCATCTCTGGAGAGAACTGGAAATAGCTGTGCAGCAATGCTCACCATCATATCTGACAGAGCTTGAGAGGATCTGCAGAGAGAAATGGGAGGAAATCCCCAAATACACGTGTGCCAATGTAACGGATGTGAAACGGCTAGCTTAGTTAGCGTGGGCGCTAAATAGCGTTTCAATCAGTGACGTCACTTGCTCTGAGACCTTGAAGTGGTAGTTCCCCTTGCTCTGCAAGGGCCGCGGCTTTTGTGGAGCGATGGGTAACGACGCTTCGTAGGTGTCAGTTGTTGATGTGTGCAGAAGTTCGCCCTGGTTCGCGCCCGGGTATGGGCGAGGGGACGGTTTAAAATTATACTGTTACACCAATCTTGATGCGTCATACCCAAGAAGGCTCAAGGCTGTAATTGCTACAAAGGTGCTTCAACACAGTTGAAAGGGTCTGAATACTTGTGATGTGAAAATGTGATGTGATGTGAAATGTGATATTTCCGTTTTTTATTATTGATACGTTTGCAAAAATTTCTATAAACCTGTTTTGGCTTCGTCATTATGGGGTATTGTGTGTAGATTGATGAGGGGGGGAAACTATTTAATACATTTTTGAATAAGGCTGTAACGTAACAATGTGGACAAAGTAAATCGGTCTGAATACATTCCAAATGCACTGTACTGTAGGTACTGATAAAGTCACTAGGCAACAGGATAGATCATAAACGGTACCAGTTAGTGCAAAATAGATAGTCCAGGTAGCTATTTAGGACCTTCCTCTAACACCGCCTGGTATAGAGGTCGTGGATGGCAGGGAGCTCGGCCCCAGTGATGTACTGGGCCGTACACACTACATTCTGTAGCGCCGTGTGGTCGGATGCCAAGCAGTTGCCATACCAAGCGGTGATGCAGCCAGTCAAGATGCTTTCAATGGCGCAGCTTTAGAACTTTTTGAGGATCTGAGGGCCCATGCCAAATCTTTTCAGCCTCCTGAGGAGGAAGAAGCGTGCTCGTGCAATCTTTGCAACTGTGTTGGGGTGTGAGGACCATGATAATTCCTTTATGTTGTGTACACCGATCAACTTGAGGCTCCTGACTCGCTCCACTACAGCCCCGTAGATGTGGATGGGATCATGCTCAGACTCAGGTTCCTGTAGTCCACAATCATCTCCTTTGTCTTGCTGACATTGAGGGAGAGGTTTTTGTCCTGGCACCACACTGCCAGGTCACTGACCTCCTCCCTATATGGCTGTCTCATCGTCGTCGGTTATCAGGCCAACCACCATCGGGTCGTCAGCAAACTTTATGATGATGTTGGAGTCGTGCGCCACCATGGGTGAACAGGGAGTACAGGAGGGGACTCAGCACGTGCCCCTGAGGGGTCCCGTATTGAGGGTCATCATGGCGAATGTGTTGCCTACCCTTACCACCTGGGGGCGGCCCATCAGGAATTTCAGAATCCAGTTGCAGAGAGAGGTGTTCAGTCCCAGGGTCCTAAGCTTAGTGATAAGCTTGGAGGGAACTATGGTGTTGAATGCTTCACAGTATGGTAAAAAATGAATAGACTCAAATTGTTTTTTGGGGAACCAGGGTTACACATGTAACTTTTTTTTGTGTACCTAATTCTTTCCTGTATATCTCTGATGCATTTCAGACACCTCAAACCATACTTACTTTTGATTTCATTTCTGGACTATCTTTTGCCATGTATGATGTATTATTCAATGCGTTTATATGGGCTGATAGCAGTAAGACCAAATGTTTCATCACACATTTTTGGGGGATACCTACAGAGGTCCTAAAACTCAAAATCATATAGCTAAAGGGTCCATCTTATGACCATATTAAAACAATTCCATACGTTAGCTTAGTAGTAGTATTAGTATTGCCATCTAATAGTCTAGACTCTTAAGGGTTAAAAGCATGTGTACTGGTTAGAGGCTATACTGGGATATTTACTGTACATTTTAGCTGTCTGTTGCCAAGCCACCGTACCCTCTCGTCACATGACATTCACACATGTTGCGAATGTAAATTGAAAAGTTAATGTACATAAAGTGCCGTCAAAGTATTCACACTCTTCGATTTATTCCACATGTTGTGCTACAAAGTTTGTCATTTTTTGTCAATGATATACTCCATTGTTTTATGTATTTTTTTTTAAATTGTAAAATAATAATCTCTTGATTAGATAAGTATTCAACCACCTGAGTCAATACATGTTATAATCATTTTTGGAAGCAATTACAGCTGTGAGTCTTTCTGAGTACATCTCTAAAACATCTCTTTTGTGCAACATTTGCCCATTATTCTTTTTGCATTTTTTTCAAGCTCTGTTAAATTGGTTGTTGATCATTGCTATAAACCATTTTCAGGTCTTGCCATAGATTTTCAAGCAGATTTAAGTCAAAACTGTAACTTGACCACTCAGGCACATACACTGTCTTCTTGGTAAGCAACTGTACATTTGGCCTTGTAGGTTATTGTCCTGCTGAAAGGACATCTCTCTGTGTCTAGTGGAAAGCAGACTGAACCAGATTTTGCCTGTGCTTAACTCCATAACGTTTCTTTGTTTATCCTGAGAAATTATCCAGTCCTTAACGATTACAAGCATACCCATAACATGATGCAGCCACCACTATGATTTAAAATATGGAGAGTGGTACTCAGTAATGTTTGGGGCAAATCCAATACAACCCATAACACATCGTAATCAGGACAAAAAGTTAATTGCTTTGCTACATTTTCTGCAGTATTACTTTAGTGCCTTCTTGCAAACTGGATGCATGTTTTGGAATATTTGTTATTCTGTACTGGCTTCCTTCTTTTCACTCTGTCAATGATGTTAGTGTTGTGGAATAAGCACAATGTTGCTGATCCATCCTCAGTTTTGTCCTATCACAGCCATTAAACTCTGTAACTGTTTTAAAGTCACCATTGGCCTCATGGTGAAATCCCTGAGTGGTTTCCTTCCTCTCCGGCAATTGAGTTAAGAAGGACGCCTGTATCTTTGTAGTGACTGGGTGTATTAATACACCATCCAAAGTGTAATTAATAACTTCACAATTCTCAAAGGTATATTCAGTGTCTGCTTTTTAAATGTTTTCCAATCTAAAAAAAAAGGTTCCCTTTTTTGCGAAGCATTTTAAAACCTCCCTGGTCTTTGTGGTTGAATCTGTGTTTGAAATTCACTGCTCGACTGAGGGACCTTACAATTATCTGTATGTGTGGGGTACAGACATGAGGTAGTCATTCAAAAATAATTTAAAACACTATTGCACAGAGGGAGTCCATGCAGCTTATTATGTGACTTGTTTACACCTGAACTTATTTAGACTTGCCATAACAAAGGGGTTGACTACTTATTGACTCACTTACATTTCAGCTTAAAATGTTTAAATTTTTTATAATTACAAAAAACAATTTCACTTTGACATAATGGTATTGTGTGTAGGCCATTTTAAATTCAGACAGTAACACCGCAAGATGTGGACAACGTCAAGCAGTGTGAATACTTTCTGAAGGCACTGTATTATGGAAATGAAAATCTTGTTGCGGTGCTTCTGCTACAACTCTTTCCAATCTGTATAGGCTCTCTCCCCAGCCACATACAAAGATCAATCCAAGGATGATATGGGTCTGTGGGCCAAGCCAGCAGGCACTTGGCGGGGTTTGGACCTGCACATCCGATCAATAGTCACCGTGCTTCTTCGCTGTAGTCTTGCCTGACTGGGGGAAACACAATATTGCTGCTCTTTCTCTACACACATGCACGAATACTCACACATGCGCTCAGACACATACAAATGAATAAGCACGCACACACATATATATGCAACTGCACACAGCAGTTTGGTCAGGGGGTCAGCTGTCTAGGCTAGAAAAATCGATTTCTGGTGCTGACAGCCACTCCAAGGTAAGCCTGAGGTATTGAGACTAGCTGAGATGGATAAGAAAGGAAAATAGGAAGAGTGGCTTTAAGATGGATAGGAGGAGAGACGGACAGAGAAAGAGTGTTCGTTTTTGTTGTGAATATGAATGTCTGTCGAGGTCACGTCAGGAATATCTCTTGATCCTACTCATATTCTGAAAAGATCACAGTGACATACAAAGAGGATCTAGGATCCTTGCCAGGAAAACCTGATCATCAACTCCCACACTCTCCACAGTGGCCTTTTCTCTTTTGATACCCTTATGGATTTATCCGTTTATGAAAGTGATAAATAAGAAATTAGAGTAACACTATCTGGCCTATTTCTGTTCCCTCTGCTTAGCAGACTGGAGGGACGATGCACAAACTGGGACAGTTATTGAGTTACTGTACTGTAGTTTACACAAGCTTTCACTTAATCTTGAGAAATGTGGATTATTCAGTTACCTACTCCATCTTGGGTCAGGGTTCATGTTGTTTCACAGCGGAATGAATGCTGTTGGAGATGCTGGTTATCCGGGGGAGTAGTTTGATGGTAGCTGGACAGCAGTAAGTATGTATACTGTAGTTTAGGTACTGCATGGCAGTAGTTATTTTAAAGGCACCTTGAATTTAGGTGCTCTTTCTACAAAATGTGTCCTGCCAATCAACTGAATATTTTTTTAATGCTTTGCTCATTCAACACAATTATTTCACCCCCCCCCCCCCCCCCCCCCCCCCCCTGCATCCCACTGCTGGTTTGCCTCTGAAGCTAAACAGGGTTGGTCCTGGTCAGTCCCTAGATGGGAGACCAGATGCTGCTGGAAGTGGTGTTGGAGGGTCAGTAGGATGCACACTTTCCTCTGCTCTCCAAAAAAATATTCCATTGCAGTGATTGGGGACATTTCCCTGTCTAATGTGCTGGCTTTTGGATGGGACGTTAAACGGGTGTCCTGGCTCTCTGTGGTCACTAAAGATCCCATATCACTTATCCTAGGGGTGTTAACCCTGGTGTCATGGCTAAATTTCCAATATGGCCCTCATACCATCATGGCCACCTAATCATCCCCAGCTTCCAAATGGCTCATTCATTTCCTGTAACTAGTCTCAGTCAACTTTCCTGGTAAATTAAGGAGGGGGAAAAAACTGACTCTGCAAAATCCAACTGCATTATTCAGACAAGATGACAGAAACCAGAGAGGAGAATAAAATAGTTCATTCACCTGAGTGAAAATGTGAATACACAAACTCAGAAAAGTCACCTTCAACAACCCACAGTGAAGTAATTTTTTTGCCCAGAATCACAAACTCTTTCTCTGCTTCAATCTCTTAATAACTTCTTTGGGATTGGTGTCCCATCCACAGGACTGTTGAGCTAACATAGGCTAATGCGATTTAGCATGAGGTTGTAAGTAGCAAGAACATTTCCTAGGACATAGACATATCTGATATTGGCCAAAAGCTTAAATTATTGTTAATCTAACTGCACTGTCCAATATACAGTAGCTATTACAGTGAAAGAATACCATGCTATTGTTTGAGGAGAGTGCACAATTTTGAACATGAAATGTTATTAATTAACAAATTAGGCACATTTGGGCAGTCTTGATACAAATGCAATAGTTCATTGGATCAGTCTAAAACTTTGCACATACACTGCTGCCATCTAGTGTCCAAAATCTAAATTGCGCCTGGGCTGGAATAATACATTATGGCCTTTCACTTACATTTCAAAGATGATGGTACAAAAAAAAACCGAAAGAACGGTTGTTTTTTGCTTTGTATTATCTTTTACCAGATCTATTGTGTTATTATTCTACATTCCTTTCACATTTCCACAAACGTCAAAGTGTTTCCTTTCAAATAGTACCAAGAATATGCATATCCTTGCTTCAGGACTTGAACTACAGGCAGTTAGAACTTGGTATGTAATTTTAGGCAAAAATTGAAAAAAAAGTGACTGATTCTTAAGCGGTTCACCTGTTGCTCGCACACACTACTCTCTCCACACACCATATCTCCTACCAAGTGGAACTATACCGGTGGAGACCCATACAGAATTTATTAGCAGAACACCTTGCTGCATCCCCCCCTCCCTCCTCCAAAAGGACCATAATGGAAATAAGCTTTTAAGCTTCATTGTGTTATCTTTGATGATTTTCTTAAATTGTATGTGGAGGCGTCACCGGCTGGAGCTCCCTTATGTATGTATGTATGTATGTATGTATGTATGTATGTATGTATGTATGTATGTATGTATGTATGTATGTATTTAAAAAATTGTCAAATAAATTCAATCAATCAATTCAAACTCTGGTCCTGAACTTCTCAATCTTATTATAATTTATTTTTCAAAGACCAATACACTACAGAGTTTCTACACTTCTTGTCTATGGACCTATTCATGCTTTGGGTCTTGCTGTTCGGCCATTGAGTTAGCTTAGCCGACACCTGCTTAATCATGTTTCGTATCGTTATTCTTCGTATCACTTCATCACTTTGACTAATGTGGAAATGTCTCTTCTTCAGGAGAACCTCGGAAGTTTGACCCAACATTTAGAGGACCAATCTGCAACAGGTAATGTTTCACTTTGCTTTTGCATTATCACAGTTTAACTGTGCGTCTTGATTGTTTCATTGCTGTGACTGAGGGCTTGTTGCTACAGATCTATTATCTTAATTTGATCACTCTGATGTCACAGAGAATTTTCCTGCACAACAGGAAATGCAAATTGTAGTGTATTCAAGGTTTAAAAAGTTTGTAATTTCAATTTGACAATTTCAGACTTGACTTGTATCAACCCCTGTAAAAATGTCCATGAATTATAATCCACATATTATTCACTTTTCCTGTTGCTGCAGGATTATTTTTCTGCTGTGAGAAGCAGGGTAAAATTAAGATTTGAATGTGTAATCCCATTTCCAGACCGTGAGCGTTTTCATATAGATTCAGTGCCTCTTCACTAGCCTCGCAAGCCACCTGATCCAGCCAGCGAACATTCATGTAGCCTTGCAAAATCAGGCGGCTTGCAAGGCTACCTCTTCAATACACTGCTGCCAATGGGCACGTTCGAGCGGATACATTTTGTCTAGTCGTGACCATCGTTGTTCACCAACTTTCAGTGTGTTGCATTATGGGGATACCAATGTTCCGACTTGCGCCTACAATGTCGACTGCATGGACTAAACATGTGATCAAAGTTCATGCAGATTTTGATGAAGTCGCTGTTGCGTCTCAGTAACTGCACCATGCAGCCATCACCTGCATTGTGGGAGGCGCTATTTGTCAACCACTCATTAGGGTGTTTCTTGTTGAACCACGCGAACGTGATCAAAGACATTACTGAAACAGGAACCAACTTTGCCAAAATTCTAAAGCTACAGGGGCTACAAACGAAAGTTATATTTGAGACCTCTCTCCAACCAATTATTTGCACACACGTTATGTATTCAGTGAGTGTATGATGTGGGAGTATTGAACATTTGTATTTAAACATTTATAAAGTAACACTGCCATGCAGATCTGAGCCTTGCTGTTTGAAAACCACAACCGTCTCTGACTTTTGGCTGTCACAGACTTCACTCATCGACTTTCGTCTACAGTCAGCTTCGTTAGTCTTACTACTCGAACACACCCAATAGCTAGGAGTGATTATGAAGGAGAGTGTGCTGCCAAATGGCTGTCCCACTTGTGATGTACTGTAGTACACATGCTTTAAGGCTTTGGTGATGTACGACACAACTTTTAATACTACACATCAATGTTAAAGACACACATTCACAAGAGAGCTGTAGTCACCATGGAACTGCCCTGCTGGCAGGCTAGTCCCTTTGCTATATTGACAGTAGTCGGATTTTGATATAGAATAGAAAATGTAAATGAATTAAGGGCAACGTCCCTTACCCTTTTAAAGGTAGTGCACTAATCAGAGAATAGGGTGTGATTTGAGACAGAACCCATGGTCTGCTCTGGTCTCTGACTGAAATGAAAATGACACTGTCATGGAAATTACATTTATAGGCTATAGCTAATAGTAACTTTAAAGCTAATATTTACTGTGAGCTAAGCCTAAACTCATACAGACCCTCTGAAATGTCAGTTGTGCTTAACCCAGTGTCGACCAATTACATTTCAGGTAATATAAGAGATTAATATTTGGTGACATAACTGAAGATTATTCCACAGTATTCAATAATAGGATATGGTGTTTCAAAATGTTCAGACAGACTATTACCCACAGAGATATACATGTTCTATATCTATTCTAATACCATCCATGTTATACAATTATTTGCCACTACATCACAACAACAGTCAGAAGCAGTAACCAAACCTCCATTCCATTATAAACCAAACCCAAACATTTGAGATTCTCTAGCCAACATTCATTGACGATACAGACCCTCCCTTCCCTACCAATCTCATAGACAGAGCATTAAATCTGAGAGAAGCTGGAGAGAACACCCCCCCCCCCCCCCTCCTGTCTGACAGCGTCACAGATAAAAGCAAAGAAAAGAGGGAGAAAAGCAGGGAGGAAATAGATGGCTATTAGAAACTCCGGTAACTGGCTGCAATCAGTGTGGCTGCAGTTCAAACCGGCTGGAACTGGAACCAGGTCAGTTGGCTAGAAGAGCCCCACTAACCCAGACAGAGATGGGTGGCGGGGAGCGGAGTAGAGTTGTATGTGTAAATAAGAAATGAGGAGGACCCTTTAAATCCTTAATTAGACCTCACTGACAAAACCCATCCAGGAGAAAAGAGTGGCTGAATAAAAGAGTCTGGAGTGGCTTGTTTTTTTGTGAGGATTGCAGTGTGTTGGTGTTGAAAGTGGGTGGATGGATGGGTCTTGTTGTGGGACTCTGCTGAAGGAGTTGTGTTGTGGGGAATCTATGTTGTTAATTGGTGATCAGGGGAATGACGTGGTAGAAAATTCTGCCATTTTAACACTTCCTCTGATCGTCTACTGAACGCTTCCCTTAGTCAGAGCAGGGAGCTGCAGAGATGCAATTATAGATTTAGCTTGTGTGTGTGTGTGTGGTGCTGCTTGTGAAGCTCTTTTGGTGGCAAAAATTACACTCAAATAATTCCATTACCAAAACGTTTTAGAAACACAGTAAGTTTCTGGGCATCCAGCTTTTATCTTGTTCTATTTGATTATTTTAGGATTTCTCTGTATCAGTGTTTTCACCCCAGCAGTAATTTCAGGCCTCAGTTGATATCTTATTAGCTAAAGGAACTACTGATGACACACTGGCTTTGTTCCAGCAATACAGAGATCCTCCCCAGATGACAAACTCTTTTAGAGTTTTTGCAAAGCTGCAGACTCAACTCGGTGTATCCATCTGGATGTGGATGGGAACCTACCAAATTAGTTGTTATATTAAAGCAGCGAGGCTGCTGCTTTGGAGTGCTGCTTTGGAGTGCTGCTTTGGAGTGCTGCTTTGGAGTGCTGCTTTGGAGTGCTGCTTTGCCAGCTTTACCAGTTCAATGCCCTTTTCACCTCTAACACAGTAGGAGGATATGCAGGAGAGACTTGCTGACTCACACCTGGAAACACCTGCTTGTGTCGCTTGCTCTTTCATCAGTAAATGCTGTTGTTTATCTTTTGTCCTAAAGAGACCCGTGGCAAACGTACTACCTGCAGTTTGTTGGTAGTGGCAAAGTTATGGCTAGTCTGTTTATCTTGTCTATTCTGTTTTTTCATTTACAGTAGACTAGCAGTAGACTAGCGCAAATAGTAGACTAGCGCAAATAGAGAATGCAGAAAACCTAGCCTGTTTGATGAATGTTTGGTGTTTTGAAGTCATAGAAATTGGTTGTGAAAGTGGTTTATCTGTTTTAAAGTCATACAGTACAAAAATATTGAACTGTTCTTGTTTTGTGCAGGTATAATTTCAAGACCATTTTTCACCAGCTGTCAAATTACTGTTCACAGCCATAGTTAGAATAATTAATTAACTTCTCATTACCATTCACAGCCATAGTTAGAATCATTAATTAACTTCTCATTACCGTTCACAGCCATAGTTAGAATCATTAATTAACTTCTCATTACCGTTCACAGCCATAGTTAGAATCATTAATTAACCTCTCATTACCGTTCACAGCCATAGTTAGAATCATTAATCAACTTCTCATTACCGTTCACAGCCATAGTTAGAATCATTAATTAACTTCTCATTACCATTCACAGCCATAGTTAGAATCATTAATTAACTTCTCATTACCATTCACAGCCAATCTGCTGCGCTGCACATTCTGTCCTCTCCTCTTAACTCTCATTCACCAGCTGTTGAGCAGAGTTAAACACACTGACATTAGAGCAGAAACCTTGGCTAAACTCAGGCAGGGAGAGATGTAGAAGAGAAAGTGTGTTTGTGTGAGAGAAAGAGCTAGTTGTTCTAAAAACCCGGAGGACACTCAACAGGGCTGTGCTGCTTGCTGAGTCGCTGTTATGGACTCTAATTTCACAGGACAGTTTGAAAGGAAAGAAACAGTCAGTGAGAATTGATGCGACCTGGGATTCATTAATCAACTTCTCTTTACCGTTCACAGCCATAGTTAGAATCATTAACCGAGTTCCGATTCAGAGATATAAAGTAGTCCTGCAGAATCAATGGATCAGCGGTTTTAATTAGAAACTAGAAATGAATTCCATCTCTTCAATGTCTATTTTGAGTGAGAGATATGGAGTCGTTTAATGAAGTGATTTTAGAGATGGCCGTAGATTAAACCAGTCGACTATTGAATCTCAGATCTGTTTGTTCTCTTTCCAACTGCTTGTCACTCAATGTTACAAGTTGGCAAAAGAGCACGAACAGATCAGGGATCAGGCTATTGAATCCCAGGTCGCATCAATTCTCACTGACTGTTTCTTTCCTTTCAAACTGTCCTGTGAAATTAGAGTCCATAACAGCGACTCAGCAAGCAGCACAGCCCTGTTGAGTGTCCTCCGGGTTTTTAGAACAACTAGCTCTTTCTCTCACACAAACACACTTTCTCTTCTACATCTCTCCCTGCCTGAGTTTAGCCAAGGTTTCTGCTCTAATGTCAGTGTGTTTAACTCTGCTCAACAGCTGGTGAATGAGAGTTAAGAGGAGAGGACAGAATGTGCAGCGCAGCAGATTCAGCATCAAGCAGGGTCGTTACAGAGGATTGGAAAGGACAGAACTGCATAAACAGAGCAGGAAAACACTGACTAGTCCGGACAGACCTACTAGGAGGCAGGAGGGTTTATTTCGCATGGAGAAGGAGAGGAACAATCATTTTGATTGATTAGGAAAGACAGAGTTAACTTCAACCTGTCCCACCACTCCTCACATTCTTGCTCACCGTGTGTGTGTGTACGGTTCTGTGTGTCTATGCATTTCTGTTAGACCAGGGGAGAGTGCTGCCTGAGCTCAGCTAAAGGCTGAATTATTGAGCGCTGGGGAGCAGTAGGGAGCGTTGTGCTGTATGTTTGTGAAAGCCTGCTGTGCAGCTTAACACCAGGCCTCTCACTGACGCCGCAATATAACCTCAGTGACACACATGACCCTCTAACAGTCCTGTCCCAGTGCTGCCAATCACAACCTGGTCTCTATTCCTTGAACACACTCCCTGACAGTCATGGTCTGTTTAATCAGGCATTACCTCAGTGCTCTCTAAGTAGTCAACTGGGAAGCCAGGCAGGGATTTCTATGCATTCAATTGAAATATAAGCTGATTAAGATATATTAAACATGACGCTAGATACAGTACCAGTCAAATGTTTGGACACACCTACTCATTCAAGGGTTTTTATTTATTTTTATTATTTTCTACATTGTAGAATAATAGTGAAGACATCACAACTATGAAATAACACATATGGAATAATGTAGTATCCAAAAAAGTGTTAAACAAATATATTTCAGATTCTTCAAAGTAGCCACCCTTTGCCTTGATGACAGCTTTGCACACGCTTGGCATTCTCTCAACCAGCTTCACCCGGAATGGTTTTCCAACTGTCTTGAAGGAGTTCCCACATATGCTGAGTACTTGTTGGCTGCTTTTCCTTCACTCTGCGGCCGGTCCAACTCATCCCAAACCATTTAAATTGGATTGAGGTCGGGGGATTGTGGAGGCCAGATCATCTGATGCAGCACTCCATCATTCTCCTTCTTGGTCATATAGCCCTTACACAGCCTGGAGGTGTGTTGGGTCATTGTCCTGTTGAAAAACAAATGATAGTCCCACTAAGTGCAAACCAGATGGGATGGCATATCATTGCAGAATGCTGTGGTAGCCATGCTGGATAAGTGTGCCTTGAATTCTAAATAAATCACAGACAGTGTCACCAGCAAAGTACTCCCACAACATCACACATCCTCCATGCAATGTCCATTGCTCGTGTTTTTTGGCCCAAGCAAATCTCTTCTTCTTATTGGTGTCCTTTAGTAGTGGTTTCTTTGTAGCAATTGGACCATGAAGGCCTGATTCACGCAGTCTCCTCTCAACAGTTGATGTTGAGATGTGTCTGTTACTTGAACTCTTTGAGGCATTTATTTGGGCTGCAATTCCAATGAACTAGTGACTCTAATGAACTATTCCTTTACAGCAGAGGTAACTCTGGGTCTTCCTTTCCTGTGGCGGTCCTCATGAGAGCCAGATTCATCATAGCACTTGATTTTGTTTAGCGACTGCACTTGAAACTTTCAAAGTTCTTGAACGTTTCCGCATTGACTGACCTTCATGTCTTCAAGTGGTACCGCAGTACAACCACGACTGGGCCGCAGACGTAACTCCATCCGCTGTGCCCTCAACTGGCCATTGCCGGATGTCGGAGCAGACGCTTCTACTTACCCTGGCCTGCTAACTTTAAATGGCGTGTCTCCTGCGTGCTAGCATAGTAACGACTACCCCACAGCATCCCCGTTCCATCTATTGCTGTTCACTGGACCATATGATCAGTTGGCTGCATAGCTGATGCCTGCTGGACTGGTCATTTATCACGGTATTCCATTTTGTTTATTTTTCTTGTTTTTCTGCCGGCCCCGAACTCAGGCCCTTCGTGTAGTTAACCGACCCTCTCTGCCCATTCATCACCATTTTACCTGTTGTTGTTGTCTTAGCTGATTAGCTGTTGTTGTCTTAGCTAACTCTCCCAATCAACACCTGTGATTGCTTTATGCCTCGCTTTATGTCTCTCGCAAATGTCAATATGCCTTGTATACTGTTGTTTAGGATAGTTATCATTGTTTTAGTTTACAGTGGAGCCGCTAGTCTCTCTGTCACAAATTACTAAGGTGGGTGGAATCAGGCACAGAGAGCAGGTTTCAGTTACTTGTCAGTTTATTCTCCGGCGCACAAACGACGGTCACGCCAACACACAGGGCGAATAAAATACCCAGCCCTAACACAGGACCAAAATAGTCCGGAGAATAAAACACACGAAAAACCACCATATAACAGGATAACAAAAACAATCCCCCACAAAACAAGGGCGGGACAACCTACTATATAAGGACGCTAATTAACTAAAATACACACAGGTGAAACTAATAAGACAAAACCAACAGACAAACGGAAAAGGGATCGGTAGTGGCTAGTAGGACGGTGACGACGACCGCCGAGCACCGCCCGAACAGGCAGGGGAGCCAACTTTGGCGGAAGTCGTGACAGTACCCCCCCCCCCCCCCCGACGCGCGGCCCCCGCAGCGCGCTGCCACCACCGGCCTCGAGGACGAGGTGCAGGGCGATCCGGGTGGAGGCGGTGGAAATCTCTCAGGAGAGAAGGGTCCAAAATGTCCCCCACCGGAACCCTTCATCTCTCCTCCGGACCGTACCCCTCCCAGTCCACGAGGCCACTCCTCCACCGCAGGAGCCTCGGTCTGGCTCTGATGCCATGGGGCCAGGATCGGCTGGTAACCTAACACACACTCAAAAGGGGACAAGTTAGTTGAGGAGTGGCGTAGGAAGTTCTGAGCGAGTTCAGCCCAAGGAACATACCTTGCCCACTCACCAGGCCGGTCCCGGCAATAGGACCGCAGAAACCTGCCCACATCCTGGTTTACGCTCTCCACCTGCCCATTACTCTCGGGGTGAAAACCTGAGGTTAAGCTGCCCGAGACCCCGAGTCTCTCCATAAACGCCCTCCACACTCTGGACGTGAATTGGGGACCCCGATCAGAAACGATGTCCTCAGGCACCCCATAGTGCCGGAAGACATGGGTAAACAAGGCCTCCGCAGTCTGCAGGGCCGTAGGGAGACCGGGCAACGGGATGAGACGACAGGACTTAGAAAACCGATCCACAACGACCAGGATCGTAGTACTTCCCTGGGACGGGGGAAGGTCGGTAAGAAAGTCCACCGATAAGTGTGTCCACGGCCGTTGTGGAACGGGGAGGGGTTGTAACTTCCCTCTAGGCAGGTGCCGAGGAGCTTTGCTCTGAGCACACACTGAGCAGGAGGACATATAAAATCTCACGTCTTTAGCCAGCGTGGGCCACCAGTATCTCCCTCTCAGACTCCGCACTGTCCTCTCGATGCCAGGATGACCCGAGGAGGGGAGAGTATGAGCCCACCGGATCAGCTTGGCCCGGACCCCCCTCGGCACATACTGAGTCCCCACTGGACGGTTAGGGGGGGCCGGCTCCAACCGTGAGGCCTCCTCTATCTCCGCGTCCACCTCCCATACCACCGGTGCCACGAGACATGACGGTGGAATGATGGGAGTTGGCTCAACGGACCGCTCCTCGGTATCATAGAGGCGGGACAGCGCGTCGGCTTTGGTGTTTTGGGAGCCTGGCCGGTATGAGATGGTAAACCGAAACCTGGTAAAAAAACATGGCCCATCTAGCCTGACGTGGATTTAGTCTCCTCGCTGCCCGGATATACTTGAGATTACGGTGGTCAGTCCAGATGAGAAAAGGGTGTTTCGCCCTCTCAAGCCAATGTCTCCACACCTTCAGAGCCTTGACTACAGCTAACAACTCCCGGTCCCCCACGTCATAGTTTCGCTCCGCTGGACTGAGCTTGCTCGAAAAGAAAGCACACGGGCGGAGCTTGGGTGGCACGCCCGAGCGCTGAGACAGCACGGGGAAAGGTAGGTCTAACGACACCAGGGGAATCCCTAGCCTTAACGCAAGCCCACGATCCATGAAATTCCCAGCTGCGCCTGAATCGACTAGCGCCTTATGCTGTAGAGGGGGAAAAAACCCAGGGAAAGAAGTCAACACATACACATGACCGACAGGAAGCTCTGGGTGAGTCTGGTGCTTACTCACCTGGGGTGATCGAGCAGTGCTCCGCCTGCCCTCCCGACTCCCAGACGAGTTCCTCCAGCACCAGTCGGCCTTGTGCCCTCGTCGACCACAACTGGTACAGGAGGACACTCCTCCTCCGGTCCCCCTCGAAGCCGCCCCTCCTAATTCCATGGGGATAGGGGCAGGAGGGCTGGGAAGTGGAAATGACAGGGCCTGATCCGAACGCCCGCGGGCAGCCAGCAGGTTGTCGAGACGGATAGCCAAGTCAATGAGTTCATCCAGTGTGAAGGTGGTGTCCCGACATGCCAGCTCCCTGCGGACGTCCTCCCTGAGACTGCATCTGAAATGATCGATCAAGGCCCTGTCGTTCCACCCTGCTCCTGCGGCCAAGGTCCTGAACTCCAGAGCAAAGTCCTGTTCGCTCCTCGTGTCCTGACGCAGGTGGAACAGCCGTTCACCCGCCGCCCGACCCTCTGGTGGATGGTCAAACACAGCTCGAAGTCGGCGGGTGAACTCTGGGTAATTATCCCTCGCCGAGTCCGGGCCATTCCACACTGCGTTGGCCCACTCGAGGGCTCGCCCAGTCAAGCAGGAGATGAGGGCGCTCGCGCTCTCCTCTCCGGAGGGAGCAGGACGCACGGTAGCCAGGTATAGTTCCAGTTGGAGAAGGAAACCCTGGCACCCAGCCGCCGTTCCGTCATACTCCCGTGGGAGCGTCAGCCGAAGAGCCCCGGAGCCAGATGTGGTCGCAGGAACAGGAGGTGCTGAAGAAGGGGGTGCTGGAGATGAGGTGGGAAGGCCACTCCTCTCCCATCGATCCATCCTCTCCATCATTTGGTCCATGGCCGAACCAATCCGGTGAAGCACCCTGGTGTGATGGAGGACCCTCTCTTCCATTGATGGGAGAGGAGATGCGGCTGCTCCTGCTGATTCCATTGTTCGGGTGCGGGATTCTGTCACAAATTACTAAGGTGGGTGGAATCAGGCGCAGAGAGCAGGTTTCAGTTACTTGTCAGTTTATTCTCCGGCGCACAAACAACGGTCACGCCAACACACAGGGCGAATAAAATACCCAGCCCTAACACAGGACCAAAATAGTCCGGAGAATAAAACACACGAAAAACCACCATATAACAGGATAACAAAAACAATCCCGCCCAAAACAAGGGCGGGACAACCTACTATATAAGGACGCTAATTAACTAAAATACACACAGGTGAAACTAATAAGACAAAACCAACAGACAAACGGAAAAGGGATCGGTAGTGGCTAGTAGGACGGTGACGACGACCGCCGAGCACCGCCCCAACAGGCAGGGGAGCCAACTTCGGCGGAAGTCGTGACACTCACTCTACATGCCTCAGATTCCTCCTTTGTCCCACCCCCCACACATGAATAACCAGCACGTCCAGAGATGCAACCTCTTATCATCACTCAGTGCCTGGGCTTACCTCCACTGTACCCGCACCCCACCATACCCCTGTCTGCACATTATGCCCTGAATCTATTCTATCACGGCCAGAAATCTGCTTCTTTTATTCTCTGTCCCCAACGCACTAGACGACCAGTTTTGATAGCCTTTAGCCGTGCCCTCATCCTACTCCTCTGTTTCTCGGGTGATGTGGAGGTTAACCCAGGCCCTGCGTGTCTCCAGGCACTCTCATTTGTTGACTTCTGTAATCGAAAAAGCCTTGGTTTGATGCATGTCAACATCAGAAGCCTCCTCCCTAAGTTTGTTTTACTCACTGCTTTAGCACACTCCGCCAACGCTGATGTGCTTGCCGTGTCTGAATCTTGGCTTAGGAAGGCCACCAAAAAATTCTGAGATTTTCATACCCAACTACAATATTTTCCGTCAAGATAGAACTGCCAAAGGGGGAGGAGTTGCAATCTACTGCAGAGATAGCTTACAAAGTTCTGTCATACTTTCAAGGTCTATGCCCAAACAGTTTGAGCTTCTAATTAAAAAAATGAATCTCTCCAGAAATAAGTCTCTCACTGTTGCCGCCTGTTATAGACCCCCCTCAACTCCCAGCTGTGCCCTGAACACCATAGATGAGGGGCAATCAATTCACATATCTTCAGACTTCGTTCTGTTAGGTGACTTAAACTAGGATATGCTTAACACCCCGGCAGTCCTACAATCTAAGCTAGATGCCCTCAATCTCACACAAATCATCAAGGAACCCACCAGGTACAACCCTAAATCCGTAAACATGGGCACCCTCGTAGATATCCTGACCAACTTGCCCTCCAAATACACCTCTGCTATTTTCAATCAGGATCTCAGTGATCACTGCCTCATTGCCTGCATCCGCTATGGGTCCGCGGTCAAACGACCACCCCTCATCACTGTCAAACACTCCCTAAAACACTTCTGCGAGCAGGCCTGTCTAATCGACCTGGCCCGGTTATCTTGGAAGGATATTGACCTCATCCCGTCAGTCGAGGATGCCTGGTTGTTCTTTAAAAGTAATTTCCTCACCATCTTAAATAAGCATGCCCCTTTCAAAAAATGTAGAGCTAAGAAGAGATATAGCCCTTGGTTCACTCCAGAACTGACTGCCCTTGACCTGCACAAAAACATCCTGTGGTGGCCTGCAATAGCATCGAATAGTCCCCGCGATATGCAACTGTTCAGGGAAGTCAGGAACCAATACACTCAGTCAGTCAGGAAAGCAAAGGCTAGCTTTTTCAAACAGAAATTTGCATCCTGTAGCTCTAACTGCAAAAAGTTTTGGGACACTAAAGTTCATGGAGAACAAGAGCACCTCCTCCCAGCTGCCCACTGCACTAAGGCTAGGTAACACGGTCACCACCGATAAATCCATGATAATCGAAAATTTCAATAAGCATTCCTCTACGGCTGGCCATGCTTTCCTCCTGGCTACCCCAACCCCGGCCAACAGCCCCCCCCAAATCCAGATAGCAGATGTTCTGAAAGGGCTGCAAAACCTGGATCCGTACAAATCAGCTGGGCTAGACAATCTGGACCCTCTCTTTTTAAAACTATCTGCCGCCATTGTTGCAACCCCTATTACCAGTCTGTTCAACCTCTCTTTCGTATCGTCCGAGATCCCTAAAGATTGGAAAGCTGCCGCGGTCATCCCCCTCTTCAAAGGGGGTGACACTCTAGACCCAAACGGTTATAGACCTATATCCTTCCTGCCCTGCCTCTCTAAAGGCAGGGCAGGAAGCCAAGTTAATAAACAGATCACTGACCATTTCGAATCCCACCGTACCTTCTCCACTGTGTAATCCGGTTTCCCAGCTGGTCACGGGTGCACCTCAGCCACGCTCAAGGTACTAAACGACATCATAACCGCCATCAATAAAAGACAGTACTGTGCAGCCGTCTTCATCGACTTGGCCAAGGCCATTGACTCTGTCAATCACCACATTCTTATCGCCAGACTCAACAGCCTTGGTTTCTCAAATGACTGCCTTGCCTGGTTCACCAACTACTTCGCAGACAGAGTTCAGTGTGTCAAATCGGAGGGCCTGTTGTCCGGACCTCTGGCAGTCTCTATGGGGGTACCACAGGGTTAAATTCTCAGGCCGACTCTTTTCTCGGTATATATCAATGATGTCGCTCTTGCTGCGGGTGATTCCCTGATCCACCTCTACGCAGACAACACCATTCTGTATACATCTGGCCCTTCTTTGGACACTGTGTTAACTAACCTCCAAACGAGCTTCAATGCCATACAACACCCCTTTCCGTGGCCTCCAACTGCTCTTAAACGCTAGTAAAACCAAATGCATGCTTTTCAACCGTTCACTGCCTGCACCCGCCCGCCCGACTAACATCACTATCCTGGACGGTTCTGACCTAGAATATGTGGACAACTACCCAGGTGTCTGGCTAGACTATAAACTCTCCTTCCAGACTCATATTAAACATCTCCATTCCAAACTCAAATCTAGAATCTGCTTTCTATTTCGCAACAAAGCCTCCTTCACTCATGCCACCAAACTTTTCCTAGTAAAACTGACTATCCTACCGATCCTCGACTTCGGCGATGTCATCTACAAAATTGCTTCCAATACACATCATCATCTGCTCATTTATCACTCCAGCGTTAATCTGCTAAATTATGATTACTTCGCTACTATGGCCTATTTATTGCCTACCTCCTCACGCCATTTGCACACACTGTATATAGACTTTTTTTTTTATTGTGTTGACTGTACGCTTGTTTATTCCATGTGTAATTCTGTTTGTGTCGTGCTGCTTTGCTTTATCTTGGCCAGGTCGCAGTTGGAAATGAGAACTTGTTCTCAACTAGCCTACCTGGTTAAATAAAGGTGAAATAAAATAATAAAGTACTGTCATTTCTCTTTGCTTATTTGAGATGTTCTTGCTGTAGTATGGACTTGGTCTTTTACCAAATATGGCTATCTTGTCACAACACAAATTATTGGCTCAAATGCAATAAGAAGGAAAGACATTCCACAAATTAACATGGTGTTACGCACGCCTCTATGAAGAGGGAACGCAACACCCTGCTACAACTAAACTCTCTGTGAAGTGAAAAAGGTATGGACTGTAGGTGCGAGTAAGAATGACAACAGACAGAATGTGGTACCGTTTACAAGGACTTTATTCCTTTACACGGTAATATGTGGAAAAGGGGCTGGACGGAACCAAAGCAAAGAAAGTAAATCCCAAAGCCCCCCCCTCTCCTTATCTTACCTGCCTAACCACTTTTACCTAATTTAGCACCACCTGGTGCCCTAACCAAAATATAGGGGGTGGTCCGCCCAGGTCTTACCTAGTGTGCCTAGACAGTGAATATACTATGGGTATATGTATGCCCGCGGGCCTCTTGCCTAAGCACTCCCAAGGTGCCTTCCCCTTTCCCCCTGGGAACAAATGAAACAGAATATTAAACAATTTCACAAACAAACTAAGAAACAAAGTACATCAAATAAGCTCTATCTGAGCAACAAACTCACAAAAAATACCAACTTCCCAGCAATGAACTCCCATCAAAATCAACCTCTAGCAATATCTCTCTGCAATGACCTCAGCAAAATCTCTATCACAAACAATCGCTTTGCAATGACCTCCCAGCAAATCTCTCTCAGTAATCCCTACCTCCAAAATCTCTCTCTCCTGAACAGAACACTGGCTTTTATATAGCTTCAGAATGAATGTAACTGGAGACAGCTGTGTCTTGACGAGGGGGCGGGGTCAGCTCTCCAATTAGCCCTGGAGTCGACCAATCAGCTGCTTGAGGGATTTCAGGAAGCCATTTCCTGAAATAAAACACATGCAAATACACAAACTACAACACATAAACTGGGGAACGTAACACATGGCACACCTGATTATTGAAATTCATTCCAGGCATTCATTCCACCTCATGATGCTGGTTGAGAGAATGCCAAGAGTGTGCAAAGCTGTCATTAAGGCAAAAGGGTGGTTACTTTGAAGACTCTCAAATATAAAATATAATTTGTTTAGCACTTTCTGGGTTACTACATGATTCCATGTGTGTTATTTCATAGTTTTCATGTCTTCACTATGTGCTGAGGAAAATCAGCGACCTACAGTACCAGTCAAAAGTTGGGACACACCTACTCAATTTTCTACATTGTAGATTCTACATTGTAGAATATAGTAAAAATAAAGAAAAACCCTTGAATGAGTAGGTGTGTCCCAACTTTTGACTGGTACTGTAGGTTGCTGATTTTCCTCAGCACATGTGTACACACGCACTACTGTTTGTGGATATGTGACCCTTTTCCGTCCCCGGTTGGATAGAAAGATGTAAGCACTTGGCACACAGGTATACACACTGCAAGAGCCATTCTGATTGCCAAACCCTGGGAAAGAGAGTATGGGAATGTGATGTGTCTAGAGAGAGTCATAGCAGCAGATTGTTGAGGTTAATATTTAATTTCCGTTGTGAAAGCATCTCATCATCACCATGGTCCCTTCTGCAGCTGTTTGATCTTTACCAGAATAATGAGCATGGCCTTGGTGTGTATTTATCTCTCTGTCCTCTCGTTTCTCTCTCTCTTTACACCCTCTCTCATCTCTCTGTCCTCTCGTTCCTCTCTCTCAGGGTGTTGAAAGCCTCAAGGATATTGACCTTTTCTTCTTCTTTCTCTCTCTCTCTCCCTATCTCAATGGGAGAATCTTAATTGCATACTCCTCGCATCCTCTCCCCTTGCCTCTTTCTCAAAACCCATTGGAGAAGAAGGTCAGAGGGAGGGACCTCTCGCTTTCTCATCCAATGGGTTTTGAGAAGTAGTGTGCAATTGAGATTCTCTGTATCTACCTCTTTTTCCCTTTGTGTTTTTCCCTCACTACAGAAGCTGCACAGACTTGTTTTGCTGTGTGATCTTCGTCATCGTCATCCTTGGATACATAGCACTGGGGACTGTGGGTGAGTGGACCCTAACCACTATATTACCAGGACAGTGTAAGGATGTCTATAGATGGAAACTCACAACTCTTCATGATGTATAGGTCTACATGCATTGGACAAAACTCGATGTCCAGCTGTCTTGCATTCCCAAATGTCTAGGAATTATGCCAATGTGAGACGAGCATTATCCTTTATTTCATCACCCTAGTGGAGTCAAAGTTCTGTTACTTTCAAAACAGTGTAAACAAGCAATGAAAAGGAGATGCTACATGAGTTGTGTTTAGACATTTGTATTGTAAGCAATGATAATGCCACAGTGGCCCAAACCCAAACACACTGGCCCAAACCCAAACACACTGGCCCATGAGTGGGAGTCAGTAGATGAACCTTTGATCAGAGGACTCTGAAATCCCACCATCAATACTCACCACCGTGTTAGAGAAAGATAAAACCGAATAGCAGTCGGTTCTAACTACTTAGTTAGCCGGCGGAGTAGTAAGATAAACACAAGAAAGGACGTGTTTGTGTCAAAGAAACAAGTAGCAAAAAAATAGTAGCAAAGAAAGAAAGAAAGTAGCAAGTGTGAGAGAGAAATGGTGAACATAGCTAGAGATCATACATTGTGCTGGAGAGAGATACAAAGAGAGAGCGAGAGGTGTGTAGCATCTGTTCTATTCAGAGACTGTTTGAAGACGTTGGGTTCACATCACCTCTGAAAGATGGTAGAAATGACTGTTTTCATGTCCCTCCCACAGCTCTATGAAGCGCTTCTGGGCTTCCCTCTCTTATCTCTATTATTTTGCTCTCCCCTCTTCTGCTAAAGATCAATCCATCGCTCAATGATTGGTTCTGCTTCAAAAGTTGTGTACGTTTTCTCATAGTAATGATCTCAGAAATGGTAAGCAGCTAAAGAATTAAAAGGGTAGGTTTTGGAGTGACTGCACTGAAGATAAAGTTGCTTCAACATTGAATAAAAGCAGCTATTTACTATGCATGCTGTTCTCCTGTTAGCGCCCCCCCCCCCCCCCTCCGCCCCTTGTGAATACTTACTCATTAATGCAATCAATTGTTCCCATTATATTACCATCCCCACTAGATGTTATAGGCAGCCCTACTCCCTATGCCCAACTGTAGCTCAATAAAAGGAAGATGTATCGTTGAGAAAAGAGAGAAGGATAAAACGCAGAAAGGGAAAATACAGCAATCCTGTGTATTGATTCTTGTAGTAGAGTTGGGTTATGACTGATATCTGGTCAGTGTTGAATAAAGTGATATTCAGAAAAGAACAGGTAGGGAGAGAGAGAAGATAGAAGCCATTGTTCAAAAATCCTTTTGGTTCAGGCCTTTTGACAGTCTCAACATGGGGTCTCTGTTGAAAAAGAGAACGTTTTCTACTGTGACATTGCCTTTGAGAACGTAGAGCTTCATTCAATCAAAACCTAACTTGCAGTCCTCAGTTGCACACTATAAAAACATACATTTAGTCCTGTAGCCAAATTCAACCAGAGAATGGCCTTGGCAGCACACAAATAAATCCCTACAATTTTCAGAATAAGTGAATGCAGGCATCAGTTGTTTTTTGTTGTTGATATATTCAGCTTCTGAAACTTTGAGATGAGGAGCATCCCAATCCTAATCCTTCTTTGATGCAGCTGATTCAAGGTCATAGAAGCAACTTACTGGCCATCAGCTACCCCATGACCTTTAATTGCCGATCTGGCCTTATTCCTTCCAATGTCATTATTTAACCTTGTCATACAGAACCGTTATAATATAAGTTGCCCCCTTTTGCTGCAACCCAGCGCTATAGACTCATATATTTTTGTATGAGTTCATTATTTTTCAATATGCCACGGCCATTCCATCTCATGTTTTAGTTTGAGTTCACCTCGGTAAAGGCGTGTGGAGCTCTGGTCTCATATTTTAGTGTGATCTCATTCTTTAAAGAGCAGCAGGGATGCTGGCAGTCAAAACCAATAGAGCGTTTAGAGAGCTTGATATTGGAGTGATGATGAAGTCACTCTTAACTCTTCATACCGCCTGCCAGCTACCAATGACCTCATGCCATCAGGAGAGGAGAGCCCCCCTCCCCCTCCTTCATATGCATAAACCCACACAAAATACACACACGTGCAAAATTACACACACTCACTCACACACACACACACCTTATTACAATCTACACCACTCCATGCCCATCTACACCACACAAACATCCATAATGACTTCATCCTCTCAGGAACACTCACTCACTTCAATCTTCTTTCTTTTTCTTTGCCTTGGCCTTTCTCTCTCGCGCAGACAAACACACACACACACACACACACACACACACACACACACACACACACACAGGATTTTCGGGTTGACTCATAACCTGCAGTCCCTGTGGTTATATCCGCAGGCGGGTTTAGGGTCATAAAATATTGTATGGATGAAGTGCGGGTGGGTAGCAAGCTGAACAACAATGCTTTAAAAGTTCATAAATGTATAATTCTTGTGCAATTCATATCTATAGGCTACATTGGGTTTTTTTTCTTATAATTTTGGATCTGCTATAAGTGCGTAAGCCTAAGCTTTATTGCCTTACTGTACGTGTGCCAAATACACGCCAATCGCCAAATGCTTTTGGGAACTTGGGCAGAATCTTAACGTCGATCCACTGAGGCAAAAATGACAATGTCAGAGTTGAATTCAATAAGAGAAAAGCTACGAAATGGAGAGTTGAAAATAAAGAGAATGAGGGTCCAGAAAAGTAATGTTTGGGAAAGATGAGGTGAAGTGGTAAAAGAGGAGGATAGCAGACTATGTTATGTGTGATGATTGTGAGGCGCTATACAAATTAGACAGTCACAAGATGGGGTCTTCAACCTACTGTTCTGATGAGTTAAATGGAAACTTACATCTGGACACTGACTGGAGGTTTATAACCTCTCACATTGTCTTTATATTAACTCCTGCTGAATTATGTATTTCTTGCAGTAAAATGTATACATCAAATGTAAATTGACACAGGAACAGGAGTGGAGAAATATTATTGATTTATTTCAGAACGTGAAGTTAGGGACCATCTGTAAAGGTGCTATCTTATCAGCATCATAAAAGCTGATAGTATATCTACCACATTAAATATGCATCCAAGCCGAAACTGAAATCTTATCAGAAACATGTTGGGTCGTTTTCACTGCTTTTCATTTCCTTAAAACCGGCAACAACAAAAACAATACTGCACCCCCTGTCAAATGATTCTGCCGTCTCTGACTGAACAGTGCATTTTCTATCGCCCCATTAGTGGGTTAGGGTCAGGTGCGGGCCTCAGATCTGAACTTTATCACATATAGTCAAGAGGTTGCGGATGGGTTATTAGGAATTGCAGCAGATGTGGATGAACAAACAGCCGGCATCACTAACACACACCATTTATCTCTCATCCCTGAGGCATCTTGTGTGGTTTGGGGGAAATCCTCTGGCTGTGCTGATTTACAGTAAACGTTGACCATACTAGGAAGATTCGTTCTGACATCATTCAGTGTATGATTTATTCAGCATAATTACTGATTCGCATTGATTTGTAGAGCAGCTGCAACCATACCATATATCAACAGGGCTAGGTCGGCACATGCCCATCCATCGCTATATCTCCTTAGAAGTCTGTCGTTCACTACGTGTTTCAGATACTGTACAGAAGCATTCCATTTAGAATCTGATGGTTCTGGAATACTATCATAATGATTCCGTTAGTCAGACTGTTCGACTGAGGTTCGACTGAGACTGTTCGACTGAGGTTCGACTGAGACTGTTCGACTGAGGTTCGACTGAGACTGTTCGACTGAGGTTCGACTCAGACTGTTCGACTGAGACTGTTCGACTGAGACTGTTCGACTGAGACTGTTCGACTGAGGTTCGACTGAGACTGTTCGACTGAGGTCCGACTGAGACTGTTCGACTGAGGTTCGACTGAGACTGTTCGACTGAGGTTCGACTGAGACTGTTCGACTGAGGTTCGACTGAGACTGTTCGACTGAGGTTCGACTGAGACTGTTCGACTGAGGTAGTCACTGACAGCCTCTCATTCATAGAGAAAAGGTACTACTATTGATCAAAACGAATCGACACACACAGACAAACATGCACGTATACACACATACACACACACATACACACACACATACACACACACACACACACACGTGGTGTCTTAGAAAGCGAAATCTCCTTTCCTGTATGCTTTCTGAACAATGCTGTAAACGATGCAGAAAATAAGCCTGAGAAGAGCAGTAGCCTCTGGAATGAGAAGTGTGATTGCGTTTTTTACAGCAGAGCAGCAGTTAGACACACAATGACCTCGTCTTTAAAACCCTGCCAGAGGAGCTGAAGAACACGTTGAGATTCTCCGATACAAAAGAATCTGAACCCTTTGATTCAGGGAGTGGGAATAAGACTTCAGTCTATCCAGACTTTTCATCTATATTTATTTTATTTCGGTATTAGAAAACAGAGGTAAAAGAGGATGATTTATTCTCGCTTCCTCTCTCCATCTCCTTCTTTCTCACTCTTTGTGGCTCTCTCTCTCGCTCTCTCGCTCTCTCTCCATTTCTCTCTCGATCTGTTTGCTTCTTTCTCTCTCATTCTGTCTCTCTGTGTCTCTCTCTCTCTCTCTCTCTCACTCCTTCTTTTTTTTCTCCAGCGTGGCTACAAGGTGACCCCAGGAAGGTGATCTACCCTACAGACAGCTACGGACAATTCTGTGGGCAGAAGGGCACTCCAAACGCGTGAGTAATTACTCTAGTGAGTGATTAGCATACCATTAGTACTAAATAGGCCTTAGATCCTTTTGAGGTCATGATAATTCCCCTGTGCCTTATTTGCTGCTATTAATTGGTGCTTACTTGCCAATTAACACACCTGTCAGAGGTTTCCACTACCACTGATACAGCGTCAGATACTTTTTCATCCCCCTGAATTCAGTTAAGGATCATCTGATCCTAGATCTGTTGTTAACTTTAAACTTCCATCTAGCCCTAGTGTGGCCCTCTGAACCATTGGCTGGTTCTTTATCTAAGCACTTCAATGCTATTCAATTGACCATTTGCCCATTACAATTAAAATGCACCTCACCCCCACACACAGTTCCCATTGTCAGTGAAATCAAACCCAGTGAATCCAAAGTCTAATACTGCATCCCCACACTAAACTGCTCAGTGTTGAATTCCCCTCATAGAACTCAAGCGTGATTGACAGGCTGTAACCATGGCGAGGATTCGTTCTTTATCGACGGCTGTAAAGCTGTGATAAGGCAGTTTGTGGGACCGGGCTATGAGATAGGGAGTAGTGTGTTTACTCCCAGCTAGCCAGGGCCCTCAGATCTCAGCAGCTCATAATTAGCACTGTGTTTTTCTCCCAGGATTATGGGATTGTGATGGAGTTTAGCCTGAAACACGTGTAGAGAAGAGACTACACCCCTCTCTCACCCGTTATACTGAAACACTGGAGCATACAGGCTACAATTGACAAAAATGAAGAGGGATATTAGTCTTTTTTAACATCACTGTATGTCCGACTATATGACGGCTTTTCTCTGAATCTGTCCTCTGTGCTCCACAGCCACCTAGTGGTAGAACTGTATCGCTTCTAAACCATGTCAATGTTTGTTCTTTCTATAGAAAAAAATCCACACTGTTCTACTTCAACATCCTGAAATGTGCCAACCCTGCTGTCCTCATCAACCTACAGTGCCCGACCACTCAGGTATTCATAACATATTGGTCAAATGATATCAGAGAAAAAATAACAGAGTAATGAAGTATTTAAGTGTAGTGGCTGTTCAGACATGGGGGTCATATCAGCCACGGAATGAGTTTACCTTGGGGCTCATAGTAATGGCTGGAATGGAATTCATGGAATGGTATCAAACACGTGGTTTCCATGAGTTTGATATTAAAAATAAATATAGTCGCACTCCCAGTAATTTATTGGGTAAATCACCAACGTTTTGGCATCACTCTGCCTTCTTCAGAAGTTTGATACCATTCCATTTACTCCATCCCAGCCATTATTATGAGCCGTCCTCCTCTCACCAGCCTCCTGTGATATCATTTTACTGACTTTTAATAAAAATGTGTGTATGTGTGTGTGTTTCCTAACAGATGTGTGTTTCCAAGTGCCCGGACAAATTTTCCACCTATACAGATGTGCAGTTGCAATACCAAATCACTGCCGCGCCCTGGGACTACTACAGGCAGTTCTGCAAACCAGGATTCAACAACCCAACAAAGGCAGGTACCATGTATGTAAGCTGTAAGCAAAGGCAGTGTGTAGGCAGGATACTGTTAGGATGTGTACCATGTATGTAAGCTGTTTGCATGTGTGAGTATACTGGTTCTCAAAGGCAGTGTGTAGGCAGGATACTGTTAGGATGTGAACTTTCCATTGAATGCAACATCTTGATCTTTGCTTTTTATTTTCAGCCCATTGCACAAGTGTTACGAGACGAGGACTGTCCATCGATGATTGTGCCTAGCAGACCATGTAAGTACAGGGGGGGGGGGGGGGAGATGGCAACTGGCAGGCTATTGTGAAGTGATGGTACTGAATTGTCTTGTCTACTAGTCCTGCAGCGTTGTTTTCCTGACTTCATCACTCTGAATGGAACCCTGACGGTGGCCAAAAGAACCCACTTCAAAGATGCCCTGGACACAGCCCGCAGTGTGACTGAACTAAGAGACGCTGCCAAGTGAGTTACAAAGACCGACACACACACATGTTGAGGTGCGTGTTCATGCATACACACACAAACACACAGAGACATTTCTGTAAGAACGGCAGTTTTAGAATAGTATTGTCTCCTAAAGTGGCATCACAGGTCTGGTGGATGCTAAGGAGGTTGGGATGAAGATTGTGGAGGACTACGCCGCCTCATGGAACTGGATCTTAATGTAAGAACCTACATGAAAACTAGAATACTTCAGTACTTACTATAGGATTCTGTAGTAAACTGTAGAATACTTTACTACATCCTGTAGTATCCCTCTATCATGTGTAATACTTAGTATATAATCTACCACACACTACAGTATTATCTACAAAAATACTACAGTAATGTCCGCATAAACCCAATAATAAATACTTCAGTATTGAATTTGCATATACCCAGTACATTCCCCTCCACCCATAAGTGAGGAACCTAAATGCCAAGTATAGCCCATATATTGTGTACCCTACAGGCTATAGAAAAGAATAGTAGCTATGAACTATCAGTTCAGACCCCAGTCCTACCTACGTACCTACCTACCTACCTACCTACCACAAGTTATGGAAAATGTGCTCTTTTAGTATTTCTCTAGCCTGCACTTCTTCATCAAAGAAAATGTTAAAAAAAACATGATCTATAGTAAATACAACAGTAAAGTCTACAAAAACACTACATTAATTACTATAGTATATACTACGCTTTTATTTTACTACAGAATTTATACTACAGTTAACTGTAAATACTACAGTAAAGTCTACAAAAACACTAATGGGTAATACTATAGTATTTATAGTACTTTTTCATGTGTGAACTCTTACTGGCAGAGATACACTGGTTTGAGTTATTATAAGGGACAATGAATTGTTCTGTATGGTACTTTTACGGTACTGTAAAATGCTATATTTAGAGAGTGTACTGTATATTATATTTCCAGAGGTCTGGTAATGGCTCTGGTGGTCAGTCTGATCTTCATCCTGCTGCTACGTTTCACTGCCGGACTCCTCCTCTGGTTCACCATCATTGCAGTCATACTGGTCATTGCATACGGTCAGTATGTGTGTGTGCCTGTTTGCTTGCGTGCGTGTTTAAGCGGTTGTGTGAATATGTGCAACTGTGCATATGTACGTACGTGCGTGCGTAGCCGCGTGTGTTACCAGTGTCTTCTCACCTCTTTAACCTCTGCTTTCTGTGACTCTGTAGGAATATGGCACTGTTACCTGGAGTTCTCCCTGCTGAGGCAGCAGCCCGGGGCAGATGTGACCATCGTAGACATCGGCTTCCAGACAGATGTCATGGTTTACCTGCAGCTCAGCCAGACATGGCTCATCTTCTGTGAGTCATCACCTCTCTCATGACGATCTCTCTCTCAGCTTTATCTCAGGGCTGAGTCTCTTTCAAAGCATTTAGGCTGATGACCAGTTTCAGTAAAAGTAAAACATTTCTCAAAGTATATGGTTGTTCTGTAATACATTCTTTCATTTACTTTACACATTACAAATTGAGAAAATGTTTGGTTAGGATTGATACTATGGTTTGGCTCAGACTCGCTAACTTTCTGCTGTCTCTCCTCCCCACTCTCTCTGTTAGTGATAGCTCTGGGTACCATAGAAGCCTCTATCCTGATCATTCTTATCTTCCTGAGGAGGAGAGTACGGGTGGCTATCGCTCTACTGAGAGAGGGAAGCAAGTAAGTCAACTAATAGTAACAGTTTCCGCGTTCTCTCACTTTATTTCTTCATTTAGTTCAAGAGTATATTTTCAATGACTGATGTTCTTCTTGTGCCTCTGGTCTCTAGGGCCGTCAGCTACATCATGTCAACACTCTTCTATCCAATCATCACTTTCCTGCTGCTGGCCGTCTGCAGCTCCTATTTTGCCGTCACCTCTGTGTATCTTACTCTTACTGGTGTGGTATTTCTCCACTCGAGGGCGCTGTTTTTGCATTTCTTTGTTCATGATAACCATCAACTCCCAGATGCTATACAGTTGTTGTATTGAATGCCTTATGGAGTACAGAGACACATAATTAATTGAAGAAAGTGGTGTTCTATTGTGTATTGTTGTACAAGAGCAATTTTTTTTTAACCTTAATCAGCATTACACCCAGATTCCTGGCCTCCTCTGGAGATGCCATCTATAAAGTAATGGCTGCTGAGCCCAACTGCATGTACGCAAACAAGACATGTAATCCTGAGGTAAGTCCCCTTTTTCTCCACTCAATCTAAGTATCCTGCAGACACACACAGAAACTCGGGTTGAGTACCCCAGATTTGCATGGATGGTAATCCGGTATTTTCACTATTTCCATCTCAGACGTTCAACAAGACCAACGTGTCTAAGGCGTGTCCGGGAGCCCAGTGTACATTTGCGTTCTACGGCGGTGAGACGCCCTACCACCGCTACCTCTTCATCCTCCAGCTGTCCAACCTGCTCATCTTCCTGTGGCTGGTCAACTTCACCATCGCCCTGGGACAGTGTACCCTGGCTGGAGCCTTCGCTTCCTACTACTGGGCCCGGAGGAAGCCCCAGGACATCCCCCCCTGTCCCCTGTTCTCTTCATTTAGCAGGGCCATACGGTAAGGAGCCTTCCATACCAGACCACAAATACAGTTGATTAGCAGGGTTACTGGAAAAGTGACTTTCATTAGGGCTCAGGAGTTGTTTGAACCATGTGTTTAGAGGGTTTGGGAGTTGATGATTTTTATTAATGATAGACTGACTAAAGCAGATGTGCGTGTGTGATCATCTGGGTTACAGGTATCACACAGGCTCACTTGCGTTTGGTGCTCTAATTCTGGCCGTGGTTCAGATGGCCCGAATTATCCTGGAGTATCTAGATTCTAAACTCAAAGGTCAGTTTGGCTTTAGGACAGTATAGTACAGTATTACATCATCTAGTCCTGAATGTGACTCTGGAGTAACTCGTCACTAATGGTCTGTGTTCAGGTGCCAATAACGTGGCAGCACGCTTCGTGCTCTGCTGCCTCAAATGCTGTTTCTGGTGTCTAGAGCGCTTCGTCAAGTTCATGAACAGAAATGCTTACATTATGGTGAGTATGGTGGTTTGTGGGCGTCCATATGCACTGACACTTACATAGTAGTTCCTCGGTGTGAAGTGGTGCTAATTTAGCGACAGAGTCAGGGGTAGCTGAATATGACCGCACAACTCAATTGTAGGCTATAGTGTAACTCAATATGGTACCATGGTCTGTGTGTTCACTCTAGATTGCGATATATGGGAAGGGCTTCTGCATGTCAGCTCGAGATGCCTTCTGCCTACTGATGAGAAACGTAGTCAGGTAAGGCCCTCTGAAGCCAGGGGCTGGATTGTTAGGCTACCCAGTTGGTGGCACCTTACTGAGCTAACCTCACCGGGTTCCCCCCTCTCTACTGCAGGGTGGCGGTGCTGGACAGAGTGACTGACTTCCTACTGTTCCTGGGGAAAGTGCTAATAGCAGGGAGTGTAGGTGAGTCATTGCAAAAAACATATATTTTTGTTCTTGTGACTTCTAACCGTTTTAGTCTAAGGTTATTAATAGAATTTATATTGTCTTTGACTGAAATCAGTCAAAGGTATAAATATTTGATGAAGCGTATCTGTGGGTATTTACAATGTTGTTTGTGTGTTTCAGGCGTCATAGCCTTCTTTTTCTTCACACACAAAATGCCCATCTTTCAGGAAGAAGTGCCGACCTTGCATTACTACTGGGTACCGTTACTGGTAAGAGGCCCAAATAGAAAGGGTATAGCAGTGGGTATATCCTACATTCAGCTGGGTATTGATGGTATATTATCGTGTCTTCTCATTGGCAGACGGTGATATTCGGGTCCTATTTGATCGCTCATGGATTCTTCAGTGTATATGCAATGTGTGTAGACACACTGTTTCTGTGTTTCTGTAAGTAAAACCTGTGTATTCCTCCATAGATATGCTTCCAAAACACGGTGGTATTGGTTGATGATTCATTACGGTTGAATGCAAAAAAAATCACATCTGAAAGAATACGCCTGCTCTCATCCTGACCTCTGGCATCTTTGATTGGCTATTCAGTCGATCCCAATATCAATGCTTTGGCTGCTTTACAACTGTAAAAACCCCCATGGCTGTTCACTTGCTTCACATTTGATCTGAGCACCTCTAACCCTTCTCTCCTCTCCCTTTCTCCACTCCTCCCATACACCCCTCCAGGTGAGGACTTGGAGAGGAATGATGGGAGCTCTGAGAAGCCTTTCCTCATGTCCGCTGGGCTTCACAGTATTCTGAGAAAAACTGACCACCACTGAGGGACACAAAACAAAACTGTCCTACAAACTAATAGCTTTACTCTTCTGAGATATTTAGCATGCTTTAAACTCAACTCAACTGAACAGAGCTGAACACTAGCTACCTACACTATGCTGTCTATCAGCTAGCAAGTAATATCAGTCTCTAATGGACGATGAGACCACTGGCTGTGACTATTGCAACTCAAGAACCTTCTCAACTCTTCAGAATGAACACTGACTGGGATTTTGAGGGATGCTGAGACTCCTCTTAAGAACTCTTACATTGACTATGACATTTGTGATCATTCAAATAATTATTAGAAGTACAGGACACAGACAATGAGACTAATAGTGTGACTATTAAGCATGAAGACTTTGCTACTGCCTTACCTCAAGACTAGGAATTTGCAGGCAGCAACTCTTTTGGAACAAGGTCAGGTGGTCAGACTTCACTGTGACTTGTTCAGATAATCCAACAAGCTCGTAACTCTCTGGTGCAGTGAGAGAGAGATTTAGAGACTTCTGGTTTGCTCCAAACACATCAGAGGCTATGCATATCCAACCTGCAGGACACTGCTATTGTCCCTACCATCTTCATTCATCCGCAGCAGCTGTACTGTAACTGTAGTTTACATGAACAAGGGACCTTAATGCAAAGAAAAGTGCAGCAGACTCTGACTGAACCCTAAATGGTAGTCTGACCAACTCTTGTTCTGCGGACTTTGTCTTTTAGCTAATGCTCAAACTAGTTGATTTATGCTACTCAAAGTCCATATTCATTACTAATGGAGTTCCAAATACTTAGCCACTAAAGGCTAAGCAGCAACAGTGTCAAGGACAATCATGAGAAATTTGACCCTGTCACACTACTGCAGTCAACAGTGCAGTTTGCGGTCAAAACGTGAAACTGTGGTCACCTTTACACCCACAAATGGGCTCAGGTACAGCACGGGTAGCCTGTATTGTGTGTGTGTGTGTGATACTACACTGTACATGTATGTTAGTGGAGGCTGCTGAGGGGAGAATGGCTCCTAATAATGTCTGGAACGGAGCAAATGGAATGGCATCAAACACCTGGAAGCCATGTATTTGATGTATTTGATACCATTCCACTGATCCGCTCCAGTCATTACCACGAGCCCGTTCTCCCCAATTAAGGTGCCACCAACCTCCTTTGATGTATGTTTGGAGGGACTAGCTGTTCCGAATAAGGGCTTCTGTATATCTGATATGCTCCTGTCCTACTGTATGAATATTGAATCCTATTGTTTCAACTTCGTCAAAACCGGATGGTTTCACTTTCAAATCAGGATTTGATTTTGAAGTCATGTCATCTCTTGGTCCTGATAGGATCTAATTACAACTGAATGGTGTTACTCCCTGGCCAATGGACTACTCTCCATAATCCAGACATACTGTATGTTGTGTGATAGGAAAACCTGCAAGCAAACAAAAATCCCTATGCCTAGCTTTGGTTGCTGTATGGTGGATTACAGTTGTCTGAAGTGCTGATTTTTTTCATTTTACCTGGATGACCACCCCAGTTCTGGCAAATACTTGGGGAGACTATCAAATACAGAGAATGTGTACAAAACACTGGTCGAAAGCATCCACTATATTAAACAGAAGGCTAAGGCAGATCCTATGGAGATTCAGATAAGTCTGTGTCAATGCAATTTAAGATCCATTGAAAAATAAATGCTGTTTACCTAGCTGAGCATAAGGTTTTATGTACGACTTAATTGCAGGTTCTAGTTAATGTGCCTAGCTGGTTGATAATGGAGGCTTTTACTTTAGGCTAAACACCTTTTTAGACTCCTGGCAATGGAAGGATGTCAATGTCATTTTGGTAGAATTTGTACTTCAGTGGTAGTACAGATGAAAAAAGTGCTATGTTTTTATAATGTCAATTACATGTACATGCTCTTTTCTACATTTTGGGATGAATATTTAATGTATATTTAATTTGGGATTTTCTTTTGTAAAATTTAGTCAATGAGAATGTGAAGTGACATTTATAAATAAAATAAATTTGAATAGTTCCATGTGATTTACAGCATTTGATGTGCCATGTAATGCGTTTACACCAACCATTTCTACAGTGTGAAAACATGGGCAATATTGAAATGTTGTGCAAATCTACAGCTATTGCAGGTAAAACATCAAAATCACTGTAGAATCCATAAATCCCAATTACCCGTCTATTCTTCCTCATTTTGAGTTTCTTTTCAACTCTGAGGGCTCTATTCAATCTGAAACGCTGAAGCAGAAGGCGTTACAGATTCTCCTATAGAAATGTTAAGGTAATTTACGATTGAGCCAAAATATGCAGCGTTTACCGTGAATGCAATCTCCACTAAAGTGGGAACATTGCCTTTAAATTTCATCCCAGCTGTAGAGCTGAACTTCCTCGATCCGGATTGAATCACCCCCTTATTTCCAGTGCTGGATCAAGAGTTCAACCAAAGATTATGGAAATTCTGACAAGGTACTCGTCTCTCCACCCTAACAATGGGAGTCGTTGTCCACAAAGCGGCACAGTGGGTTGTCTAGCTCCTGCCTATCCTTTTTTGGATTGGTGGACAAATCTCATTTATTGTCATATTTTTTAAATATTCAATGAGGGTTGTTGACATCAACCGCCTGTATTCAATGTAGAGAGATGCTATGCTACTAGCCACATTCCATTAATATGCATAGCCGTCTCAAGACAACTCTGGTATAGTTCTCAAAGTTGCCGGGATTTCAAGTGACCTACTTATACACTACATATACAAAAGTATGTGGACATCCCTTTAAATGTATGTGGACATCCCTTTAAATTAGAGTATTCAGGCTATTTCAGCCACACCTGTTGCTGATGGGTATATAAAATCGAGCACACAGCCATGCAATCTCCATAGACAAACATTGGCAGTAGAATGGCCTTACTGAAGAGCTCAGAGACTTTCAACGTGGCACTGTCATAGGATGCAACCTTTCCAATAAGTCAGTTCTTCAAATTTCTGCCCTGCTAGAGCTGACCCGGTCAACTGTAAGTGCTGTTATTGTGTGGAAATGTCTAGGAGCAACAACAACTCAACCGTGAAGGTCACATAAGCTCATACAACAGGACCACTGAGTGCTGAAGCACGTAGCACATAAAAATCGTCTGTCCTCGGTTGCAACACTCACTACCGAGTTCCAAACTGCCTCCAGAAGCAACGTCGGGAGTTGAATGAAATGGGTTTCCATGGCCAACCAGCCGCACACAAGCCTAAGATCCCCATGCGCAATACCAAGCGTCGGCTGGAGTGCTGTAAAGCTCGCCACCATTGTACTCTGGAGCAGTGAAAACGCGTTCCCTGGAGTGATGAATCACACTTCACCATCTGGCAGTCCGACGGACTAATCTGGGTTTGGCGAATGCCAGGAGAAAGCTACCTGCCCGAATGCATAGTGCCAACTGTAAAGTTTGGTGGAGGAGGAATAATGGTCTGGGGCTGTTTTTCCAGTGGAGGGAAATCTTAACGCTACAGCATACAATGGCATTCTAGACTATTCTGTGGCAACAGTTTGGGGAAGGCCCTTTCCTGTTTCAGCATGACAAAGCCCCTGAGCACCAAGCGAGGTCCATACAGAAATGGTTTGTTCAGATCGGTATGGAAGAACTTGACTGGCCTGCACAGAACCCTGACCTCAACCCCATCAAACACCTTTGGGATGAATTGGCCTAATCGCCTAATCGCCCATCAGTGCCCGACCTCGCTAATGCTCTTGTGGCTGAATGGAAGCAAGTCCCCGCAGCAATGTTCCAGCATCTAGTCGTAAGCCTTCCCAGAAGAGTGGAGACTGTTATAGCCGCAAAGGGGGGAACCAACTCCATATTAATGGAATGAGAGTGTAATGAATCAATACACTCATAACAACTTAAACATTTGGAAACTTCAACTCGATCAAATAAACCATACATTGTTTTGTTGACCAAATTCAACACTCATTGACCGCCATACAAAAAGCCCTTGCATGGAGGGCTAAAACAACGAAAACACGCCACCTGCTCGAGGGAGACAGGCCGTGTTGGAACCCTCTTCCTCTCTGGTACAACGATGGTTCGTTTCAGTAGCTCGAGCCTACCAACTCAAAATGTATTTGTCACATACACATGGTTAGCAGATGTTAAATTAATGCGAGTGTAGTGAAATGCTTGTGCTTATAGTTCCGACCATGCAGTAATATCTAACAAGTAATCTAACAATTTCACAACTACCTTATACACACAAGTGTAAAGGAATGAATAAGAATATGTACATAAAAAATATATGGATGAACGATAGCCGAACAGCATAGGCAAGATGCAGTAGACGGTATAAAGTACGGTACATACATATGAGATGAGTAATGTAGGGTAAACATTATTTAAAGTGCCTAGTGATACATTTATTACATACAATTTTTTAAAATTAAAGTGGCTAGAGATTTCAGTGAGTATGTTGGCAACAGCCACTCAATGTTAGTGATGGCTGTTTAACAGTCTGATGGCCTTGAGATAGAAGCTGTTTTTCAGTCTCTCGGTCCCAGTTTTGATGCACCTGTACTGACCTCGCCTTTTGTGATTGAGTTGTCTGTGGACCTATTGGGGCGGTAAGAAAATTGGAGTGGGTCAAGGGTGTCAGGCAGGGTGAAGGCGATATGGTCCTTTACTAGTCTCTCAAAGAACTTCATGATGACGGAAGTGAGTGCTACCGGGCGATAGTCATTTAGCTCAGTTACCTTAGCTTTCTTGGGAACAGAAACAATGGTGGCCCTCTTGAAGCATGTGGGAACAGCAGACTGGGATAAGGGTTGATTAAATATGTCCATAATCACACCAGCCAGCTGGTCTGGGCATGCTCTGAGGACACGGCTAGGGATGCCGTCTGGGCCTGCAGGCTTGCGAGGGTTACTATGTTTAAATGTTTTACTCACAGTTAGCTGCAGTGAAGGAGAGCCTGCAGGTTTTCATATCGGTGGCACTGTATTGTCCTCAAAGCGAGCAAATAAGTTGTTTAATTTATCTGGGACCCAGACGTCGTGGTCTGCGACGGGGCTGGTTTTCTTTTTGTAGTCCGTGATTGACTGTAGACCCTGCCACATACCTCTCGTGTCTGAGCCATTGAATTGCGACCCTACTTTGTCTCTATACTGAAGCTTAGCTTGTTTGATTGCCTTGTGGAGGGAATAGCTACACGGTTTTGTATTCAGTCATGTTTCTGGTCACCTTGCCCGGATTAAAAGCAGTGGTTCTCGCTTTTAGTTTTGCGCGACTGCTGCCATCAATCCAGGGTTTCTGGTTGGGGAAGGTTTTAATAGTCGCTGTGGGTACAACATCACCGATGCACTTGCTAATTAACTCGCTCACCGAATCAGCGTATTCATCAATGTTATTGTCCAACGCTATTCGAAACATATCCCAGTCCATATCCTTGAAGCGTGGAATCCGATTGGTCGGAGCAGCGTTGAACAGACCTGAGCACGGGCGTTTCCTGTTTTAGTCTATAGGCTGGGAGCAACAAAATGGAGTCGTGGTCAGATTCTCCAAAAGGAGGGCGGGGGAGGGCTTTGTATGCGTCACGGAAGTTAGAGTAACAATGATCCAGGGTTTTACCAGCCCGGATCGTGCATTCGATATGCTGATAACATTTATGGAGCCTTGTTTTCAGATTAGCTTTGTTAAAATTCCCAGCTACGATAAATGCAGCCTCAGGATATGTGGTTTCCAGTTTACATAGAGTCCAATGAAGTTCTTTCAGGGCCGTCGATGTGTCTGCTTGGGGGAGGGGATATACACGGCTGTGATTACAATCGAAGAGAATTCTCTTGGTAGATAATGCAGTCGGCATTTGATTGTAAGAAATTCTAGATCAGGTGAACAAAAGGACTTGAGTTCCTGTGTGTTGTTATGATCACAACACGTCTCGTTAATCATAAGGCATACACCCGCCCTTCTTCTTACCAGAGGGATGTTTTTTTCTGTCGGCGCGATGTGTGACAAAACCAGGTGGCTGTACCGACTGACGTATCCCGAGTGAGCCATGTTTCTGTGAAACAAAGAACGTTACAATCTTTGATGTCTCTCTGGAAGGGAACCCTTGCTCGGATTTCGTCTACCTTGTTGTCAAGAGACAATTTTGTCTACCTTGTTGTCAAGGGACATTGGCGAATAGTATACTCGGGAGCGGTGCGCCCGTCTACGGAGCCTGACCTGAAGACTTCTCGGTCTGCCCCTTTGTTTTGGGTAGCCGGCTGGGATCCGATCCATTGTCCTGGGTGGTGGGCCAAACAGAGGATCCGCTTTGGTAAAGCCGTATTCCTGGTCGTAATGTTGGTAAGTTGACGTTGCTCTTATATCCAATAGTTCCTCCTGGCTGTATGTAATAAAACTTAAGATTTCCTGGGTAACAATGTAAGAAATATAAAAATAAATAAAAATACTGCATAGTATCCTAGGAATGCGAAGCGAGGCGGTCATCTCTGTCGGCGCCGGAATACGGGCATTTGACTAGATCTCCGAGGTGGTGCTCGCAGTCGCCAGATGAAGAGACAGAGGTAGTAGGAAGAGGACAATAAAAGATTCAGAAGGAGAGAATGCACCTGAAAGTTCAAGCAGCATGCTTGCCCATGGGCAAGTGCCAACGCCCAAGCATCCTGTCTACCAGCATTAGAGAAATGTGACGTCTACACATACTTTGGAGCAGGGCTTTAAATACATCTCCTTGGGGATCCCCGACCGTTCCATGTATTGGAGCTCCAGAGCTAGCACACCTGATTCAACTCGCTAATTTATTAAGTGCTTGATGATAGGGTTTTGACTAGATGGGACGCCGCTAATGTCAAGTGACTTTTCGTAGCAGGTTAGAATATACACAGCAGGTTAGATAATGAGGTTAAAGTTGGGAAAAGGGTTAGCTAAAATGCAAAAGTTCTCAGATGTAACTCGCAAGTGTTGACGTCACTATGACATTAGCAGCATCCCTTCGGATGTGAAATGGCTAGCTAGTTAGCAGTGGTGCGCGCTAGTAGCGTTTCAATCGGTGACGTCACTAGCTCTGAGACCTTGAAGTAGTGGTTCCCCATGCTCTGCAAGGGCCACGGCTTTTGTGGAACGATGGGTAACGGTTGACGTGGCAACAGCCACTCAATGTTAGTGATGGCTGTTTAACAGTCTGATGGCCTTGAGATAGAAGCTGTTTTTCCAGCCCAATCCCGTCCCCTCGCCCCGACAAGCGGGCAACATCATTGTGAAACGTCTGAGGGTCCCGGAGGAGATGTTTGAGAACCAGAGGTGCGTTCAGTTCGCTTGCACGTTTGCAACGGTTTGTACTGACGTTATTAAAGGGCAGTGTCTATGCTGACAGTGTTCCCCGACCCAAGTCCAAAACACTGTCAGCATCGCTTTCTTTCAATTGAAAAACGTACTGAACGCAGCCCTGTGCTTTGGAGTGCCCCATACAACAAACCAGTCTATTCAGTCAGTTAAACTGTAAAGCGCGTCAAATGGCATTACGATTGTCATGACCGTCAAAACAAGACCATATAGAGTCCAGTCCCTGTCAGCAGTGATTTTTCACAGCCTTCCAAAATAGGTGTGTATCTATCTATTTATAAATAGCTGTGAAGTATTTGTAGTTAATCATATCGGTAATGTTAGTTCATCATATCAGAGCTCCGCCCACTGGTGAAGTTGAGCAGAGCATGCTGGGCGATCTCCAGCTCAGAGAAGATCAGCTCCAGAGTGAGAGAGAATTCCAGCCATCCTAGTGTTTTCCTACCAGTTAGCATGCATCCTTGTTGATATGTAAGGACATCTTTCATATATTTCCGGTGTTTATGTCTGAAGATGCACTCTGTGACTCTGTCATATGTATGGTTATGCTAATTAGTAGTTTATACTGCGCGCAAGTTAGCTCTAGTTTGGGCGTCTTATCATTTCGGACATTTAACCCTGTGTTTGTAATGTCCCCCAGCGTGTTGTATTCTATTTTGATCTCAAATTAGTACAGTCACGTTGTATTGCGCAGTTTGGTCCTGTATAGCATTAAGTCATTATAGTAATATTATATCTAAGCAAATTGTTTATAAGAGATGTGAATTGGAGATTCTGTTGTCATTCACTATTGTGTCTTTGTTTCTCTCTTTAATTGCAGACCACACACACACTTTCCACCTCAACTGGAATCCAACCTGTCTGTTCTCTGTGCCCTTACCAGCACACGGGAGCGAACACATTAAGGAAAACCTAACCAAAAGAATATAGACAGCCAAGTCCTCACTTACACATATACAGTGCCTTGCGAAAGTATTCGGCCCCCTTGAACTTTGCAACCTTTTGCCACATTTCAGGCTTCAAACATAAAGATATAAAACTGTATTTTTTTGTGAAGAATCAACAACAAGTGGGACACAATCATGAAGTGGAACGACATTTATTGGATATTTCAAACTTTTATAACAAATCAAAAACTGAAAAATTGGGCGTGCAAAATTATTCAGCCCCTTTACTTTCAGTGCAGCAAACTCTCTCCAGAAGTTCAGTGAGGATCTCTGAATGATCCAATGTTGACCTAAATGACTAATGATGATAAATACAATCCACCTGTGTGTAATCAAGTCTCCGTATAAATGCACCTGCACTGTGATAGTCTCAGAGGTCCGTTAAAAGTGCAGAGAGCATCATGAAGAACAAGGAACACACCAGGCAGGTCCGAGATACTGTTGTGAAGAAGTTTAAAGCCGGATTTGGATACAAAAACATTTCCCAAGCTTTAAACATCCCAAGGAGCACTGTGCAAGCGATAATATTGAAATGGAAGGAGTATCAGACCACTGCAAATCTACCAAGACCTGGCCGTCCCTCTAAACTTTCAGCTCATACAAGGAGAAGACTGATCAGAGATGCAGCCAAGAGGCCCATGGTCACTCTGGATGAACTGCAGAGATCTACAGCTGAGGTGGGAGACTCTGTCCATAGGACAACAATCAGTCGTATATTGCACAAATCTGGCCTTTATGGAAGAGTGGCAAGAAGAAAGCCATTTCTTAAAGATATCCATAAAAAGTGTCGTTTAAAGTTTGCCACAAGCCACCTGGGAGACACACCAAACATGTGGAAGAAGGTGCTCTGGTCAGATGAAACCAAAATTGAACTTTTTGGCAACAATGCAAAATGTTATGTTTGGCGTAAAAGCAACACAGCTCATCACACTGAACACACCATCCCCACTGTCAAACATGGTGGTGGCAGCATCATGGTTTGGGCCTGCCTTTCTTCAGCAGGGACAGGGAAGATGGTTAAAATTGATGGGAAGATGGATGGAGCCAAATACAGGACAATTCTGGAAGAGAACCTGATGGAGTCTGCAAAAGACCTGAGACTGGGACGGAGATTTGTCTTCCAACAAGACAATGATCCAAAACATAAAGCAAAATCTACAATGGAATGGTTCAAAAATAAACATATCCAGGTGTTAGAATGGCCAAGTCAAAGTCCAGACCTGAATCCAATCGAGAATCTGTGGAAAGAACTGAAAACTGCTGTTCACAAATGCTCTCGAGCCAACCTCACTGAGCTCGAGCTGTTTTGCAAGGAGGAATGGGAAAAAATGTCAGTCTCTCGATGTGCAAAACTGATAGAGACATACCCCAAGCGACTTACAGCTGTAATCGCAGCAAAAGGTGGCGCTACAAAGTATTAACTTAAGGGGGCTGAATAATTTTGCACGCCCAATTTTTCAGTTTTTGATCTGTTAAAAAAGTTTGAAATATCCAATAAATGTCGTTCCACTTCATGATTGTGTCCCACTTGTTGTTGATTCTTCACAAAAAAATACAGTTTTATATCTTTATGTTTGAAGCCTGAAATGTGGCAAAAGGTCGCAAAGTTCAAGGGGGCCGAATACTTTCGCAAGGCACTGTACATACAGTACCAGTCAAAAGTTTGGAAACACCTACTCATTTAAGGGTTTTTCTATATTTTTACCATTTTCTACATAGAAAAGTAGTGAAGACATCAAAACTATGAAATAACACATATGGAATCATGTTGTAACCAAAGAAGGGTTAAACAAATCAAAATATATTTTAGATTTGAAATTCTTCGAAGTAGCTTTGCCTCGACGACAGCTTTGCACACTCTTGTGTGCTTCATGAGGTAGTCACCTGGAATACATTTCAATTAACAGGTGTGCCTTGTTAAAAGTTCATTTGTTGAATTTCTTTCCTTAATGCGTTTGAGCCAATAATTTGAGTTGTGACAAGATGGGGGGGGGGGGGGGGGGGGGGGGTATACAGAAGATAGCCCTATTTGGTAAAAAACCAAGTCCATATTATGGCAAGAACAGCTCAAATAATCAAAGAGAAATGACAGTCCATCATTACTTTAAGACATGAAGGTCAGTCAATCTGGAAAATTTGAAGAACTTTGAAAGTTTCTTCAAGTGCAGTCGCAAAAAACATCAAGCACTATGATGAAACTGGCTCTCATGAGGACCGTCACAGGAAATGAAGACCCAGCGTTACCTCTGCTGCAGAGGATAAGTTCATTAAAGTTACCAGCCTCAGAAATTGGCAAATAACTGCACCTCAGATTACAGCCCAAATAAATGCTTCACAGATTAAGTAAGAGACCCATCACAACATCAACTGTACAGAGGAGACTGAATCAGGACTTCATGGTCAAATTGCTGCAAAGAAACCACTACTAAAGGACACAAATAAGAAGAAGGCACTTGCTTGGGCCAAGAAACACAAGCAATGGACATTAGACCAGTGGAAATATATCATTTTGGTCTGAGTCCAAATTTGAGATTTTTGGTTCCAACCGCAGTGTCTTTGTGAGATGTAGAGTAGGTGAACGGATAATCTCTGCATGTGTGGTTCCCACCGTGAAGCATGGAGAAGATGGTGTGGGGGTGCTTTGCTGGTGACACTGTCAATGATTTTATTTAGAATTCAAGGCACACTTAACCAGCGTGGCTACCACAGCATTCTGCAGCAATACGTCATCCCATCTGGTTTGCTCTTAGTGAGACTATCATTTGTTTTTCAACAGGACAATGACCCAAAACCCACCTCCAGGCTGTGTAAGGGCTATTTGACCAAGAAGAAGAGTGATGGTGCTGCATCAGATGACCTGGCCAGATGATTCCTCATGCAGCTGGTTGAGAGAATGCCAAGTGTACTTTGAAGAATTTCAAATATAAAATATATTTTGATTTGGTTAACTTTTTTTTGTTTACATGTGTTTCATAGTTTGTCTTCACTCTTATTCTACAATGTAGAAAATGGTAAAATAAAGAAAAACCATCGAATGAGTAGGTGTGTCCAAACATAAATACATTTATACATGAACAAAAATACACTCTGAACAAAAATATAAACGCAACATGTAAAGTGTTGGTCCCACAAATGTTCCATATGCACAAAAAGCTGATCTCTCAAATTTTGTGCACAAGTTTGTTTTCATCCATGTTAGTGAGCATTTGTCCTTTGCCAAGATAATCCATCCACCTGACCGGTTTGACATATGAAGAAGCTGATTAAACAGCATGATCATTACACAGGTGCACCTTGTGCTGGGGACAAAAGGCCACTTTAAACTGTGAAGTTGTCACAACATAATGCCAAAGATGTCTTTAAGTTTTTAGGGAGCATGCAATTGGCATGCTGAGTGCAGGACTGTCCACCAGAGCTGTAGCCAGAGAATTCAATGTTCATTTCTCTACATAAGCTGTCTCCAACGTTGTTTTAGAGAATTTGGCAGTATGTCTAACCGGCCTCAACAGCAGACCACGTGTAACCACGCCAGACCAGGACCTCCACATCCGGCTTCTTCACCTGCGGAATCGTCTGAGACCAGCCACTCGGAATGCTGACGCAACTGTGGGTTTGCACAACCAAAAAAATTCTGCAGTTCGGCATCGTAACCATCTTCAGTGGGAAAATGATCACCTTCGTTGGCCACTGTGCTCTTCACGAATGAATCCCGGTCTCAACTGTACCCGGGAGATGGCAGAAGGCGTCGTGTGGGCTAGCGGTTTGCTGATGTCAACGTTGTGAACAGAGTGCCCCGTGGTGGTGGTGTGGGTATGGGCAGGCATAAGCTACCTACAACGAACACAATTGCACAAAGATACTGTTATGAGATTCTGAGGCCCATTGTTGTGCCATTCATCCGCCGCCTTCACTTCATGCTTCAGCATGATAATGCACAGGCCCAATGTGGCAAGGATCTGTACGCAATTCCTGGAAGCTGAAATGTTGCAGTTCTTCCATGGTCTGCATTCTTACCAGACATGTCACCCATTGAGCATGTTTCAGATGCTCTGGATTGACAGCATGTTTCAGTTCCCGCCAATATCCAAAATCTTTGCACAGCCATTGAAGAGTAGGACAACAAGGAGATATGCATGAGACTTACGGTGGTCACACCAGATACCGACTGGTTTTCTGATCCCTGCCCATACTGTACCTTTTTATTTAAGGGATTCATGACCAACAGATATACAGTACCTTTGGAAAGTATTCAGACCCCTTAACTTTCTACAAATTATTGTTAGGTTACACCCTTATAAAATTGATTAAATAGTTTATTTCCCCCTTAATCTAAACACAATACCCAATAATGACAAAGCAAAAACAGGTTAAGAAACACATTTAAATAAGTATTCAGACCCCTTTACTTTGTTGAAGCTCCTTTGGCAGCGATTACAGCCTCAGTCTTCTTGGGTATAATCCTACAAGCTTGGCACACCTGTATTTTGGGAGTGTCTCCCATTCTTCTCTGCAGATCCTCTCAAGCTCTGTCAGGTTGGATGGGGAGCATTGCTGCACCGATATTTTCAGGTCTCTTCAGAGATGTTCGATCGGGTTCAAGTCTCTGCCATTCAAGGACATTCAGAGACTTGTCCAGAAGCCACTCCTGTGTTGTCTGTGTGCTTTGGGTCGTTGTCCTGTTGGAAGGTATAACTTCGCCCGAGAACGAGGTCCTGAGCGCTCTGGAGCAGGTTTTCATTAAGGATCTTTCTCTGTTCTTTGTCAGTTCATCTTTGCCTCGATCCTGTCTAGTCCCTGCCACTGAAAAACATCCCCACAGCATGATGCTGCCACTATCATGCTTCACCGAAGGGATGGTGCCAGGTTTCCTCCAGATGTGATGCTTGGCATTCAGGCCAACAAGTTCAATCTTGGTTTCATTAGACTAGAGAATCTTGTTTGTCGTGGTCAGAGTCTTTAGGTGTCTTTTGTCAAACTCCATTCAGGCTGTCATGTGCCTTTTTACTTAGGAGTGGTTTCCGTCTGGCCACTCTACCATAAAGGCCTGATTGGTGGAGTGCTGCAGAGATGGTTGTCCTTCTGGAAGGTTCTCCCATCTCCTCAGAGGAGCTCTGCCAGTGACCATCGGGTTCGCCCTTCTATTGCTCAGTTCGGCCAGGCGGACAGCTTCAAAACTTCCATTGAAGAATGATGGAGGCCACTGTGTTCTTGGGAACCTTCAATGCTTCCCCAGATCTGTGCCTTGACACATTCCTGTCTCGGAGCTCTACAGACAATTCCTTCAACCTCATGGCTTGGTTTTTGTTCTGACATGCAGTCAACTGTGGGACCTTACATAGACAGGTGTGTGCCTTTCCAAATCATGTCTAATCAATTGAATTTACTTCAGGGGGACTCCAATCAAGTTGTAGAAACAGCTCAAGGATGATAAATGGAAACAGGATGCACCACAGCTCAATTGAGTCTCATAGCAAAGGGTCTGAATACTTATTTACATAAGGTATGTTTATTTTTAATAAATGTGCAAACATTTCTAAACCTTTGTCATTACCCCATAATGTGTATAGATTGCTTTGGATTGTTTTATTTAATCCATTTTAGAAGACTAATGTAACAACATTTGGGAAAAAGTCAAGGGGTCTGAATAACTTTCTGAAAGCACTATATAGCTGTATTCAGTCATGAAATCCATAGATTAGTGCCCAATTAATTTTTCAATTGACTGATTTCCTTATGAACTGTAACTCAGTAAAAATCTTTGAAATTGTTGCATGTTCCATTTTTGTTCAGTGTACACATCTATTAATACATTTATTTTTTTACAAAGTGCTCAGTCACATATCTCAAATAAATTAAATGCCAACCAATATGTACAATACATCAACAACAAATGTACATATTAACCTTATTTTACATCTGAATTGGATCTCCTTCGATAAATCCCCATAGCAAATAATTTTGCACCCCACCCTTTAATGGACAGGGCTTTCACATTGGCTCCTCAGCATTCTAACCAATGGTAAGGGCCGGTTCTGCAGGGTGCGGGATGTGAAGATCAGGCATGGCTGATTGGCAGCTGTGTCATGGAATGGTATAAAAGAGGCTGGAACACCAGGGAGGAGGGAGAGTGCACTGTGAAGAACAAACATAATAACCCATTGGGTTATGAAATATTGTGATTCCAGATCTTTGCACTGAATTGTAAAGCAAAACTAAATAAGATGTTACAAAGTAAGCTTAACCCACAAGCCATAAAAAAATATGAACCTATGATGTGCTGGTTTTGCTCACCATCCATGTAAGTGTGTAGTGCTGTAAGCACGGGTGTGTCTGTTGGTATGTAGGATGTGTAGTGTAGATCCTCCATAAGAGGCGGAGAAAGCCTGGACTGCTGTAGTGACGACGTCGCTGCAGATGGCACATGGTGCTGAGGGCTCACATGCTTCTTATGACGAGCTCGACAGTTCTGGAACCAAACCTGTACATTCAATAGGGATGGGTTAAGCTTCATTTGTAACTTCAGGGACACCTACAATTGTTTGACTAGACTAATGTTAGAGAGCTCACCTGAATGACTCTGCGACTGAGGCCAGTCCTCTCTGCCAGCTTCTGGAGGGTCTGAGCGTCTGGGTTATTGTCCTGAGCAAACTGGGCCTGCATCACCTAACAGACAAGACACAGTGAATGTAAGATGGTCACACACAATTATATCTTTCATATGCAAACATCCAGGATAGTCATTTCTGGAGTGACAGGAAAGTAATAAATGTTCACCTGTAGCTGGTCTGTGGTGAAGCTAGTGCGAGCCCTCTTAGCTGGTTTTGGATGAGACCCTTCTTGCTCTGATGGTGGGGCTCCCTCTACAGTAACACCTTTTCATGTAAACACATGACCACATAGGTCATCACATTGCATAGGAAAATGAGGAAGGCTAATCGATAAGGGAAAATCTAGAATCTCATATTTATCAATTGTTTCAAAATAATTAAATTGACTAAATTAAATTGCTGCATCAATCATACATGTGTAGAAAAACAGCTAGTGTACAATTAACACATTTTTAAAAGTGCAGGCCTTATTCTTTCTACACACCTTTTAATGTTGCTTACCACTTTCCATGGCCTGTTTCAGGTTGTCCAGCATGGAGTCGTAGTGGATTCGGCACAGCACCCTCTCCTCCACCAGGGCAAATTCCTCCCCCGTGGAGAGCTGGCGCTTGCAGGAGAAGCAGGCGAAGCAGGCCAGGTGGTAGGTGTTGCCCTTTGCTCTCCTCACCCAGTCTTTGGAGTGCATGTTCCTGCTACAGTGGGCACAGCGAGTTCCATACTTCCTGTGGAAAAGTTGGATTGCAAACAAACTACAGATCAAAACCACTAAAGGCAGGGTAGCCATTTACTTTATTTTGTCTTTAAAAAAAATATATATATATTTTATATCAACAAAATTATTTGATCATGAATCTAGAAATACAAGGTTGTCCCAAAAAATGCATTTAATGTAAATTGAAGGCTGTAGAGAAGTGCTACTATGAATGTTGTGGCTATAAATACTAAAGGGCCCAAGGTTAAAAGCCACTTATCTTGCCTTGTAGAATGCCTCATTAACATCATTAGATAACAATTGAATGTCATGTCAAAGTTGCAACTTCAGATGTAGCCTAAACTCAACTCCTCTCCGTTGACGTGGAGTTGAGTTTTACTTGGCTAATCGCGCTGGAGCCCTCCCTGTATGGAAGAGGCCACCCTTTTCACCTACCTGAAGTAGTCGAGTTTGCAGAAAACCACCTTGTCTTTGATGTAGCAACTGGCATGTCTTCCTAGAGGAGTTTGGCACATGCTGCACGAGAGGCAGTTCACGTGCCAACACAAGTTGTTCACCTGAAATGTAGCCACAAAAGTCAAACAGATTTATTCGCCCGAAAGAGTAACCTGGTCTACAGTTTTAGCCACGAAAATTAGGCATGTATGAACACCATTCGATGTTAAAGTAACAATTTTGCTGAACTTAAAATGTAATTTTATTTACCAAATAGGCCTACAAACTTTTTTTCCTGTCACAGTTAAAAATGTGAACACTTTAGGGATCCTAGGCCTATGAGTTTCTGGACGTTGGGGGAGAAAAAAAATGTACATACGCATTTTAAGCCTTGGTTTGAATATCTAATATCTAAGCCGGTCATAGGCTCGGAAACTTACCTCGAGTAGATATTTGTCAACTATCTCCAAACCACAACTTGTACAAAGGCTTTTCCCCAGAGAGGCTGATGCCATCGTCTGCGGTGTCAAGGAAGACAAAGACGAAGATGGTGAATAGGACTCATCTCCAAAAATGTAATCCGATGTGCCCTAGATATATAAAACAGAAAAATAAGTCATTATTGACATAACGCAAACTTTTTCATGCCTAAATTAAGAACAATTTCATCTGCATAAATTTGACCCGGCCTACCTATGTCTGGGTTTTCCTCTACCATCGACTGTCCTGCTAGTACATACATACATGTGTCATCTAAAGTAGTTATGACTGACGTGGTTTTCCCACCTAGTTATCTTAAGATGAATGCACAAACTAAATCACTGGTTAGCCTAGTGGTTAGTGTTGGACTAGTAACCGGAAGGTTGCGAGTTCAAACCCCCGAGCTGACAAGGTACAAATCTGTCGTTCTGCCCCTGAACCCACTGTTCCCAGGCCGTCATTGAAAATAAGAATTTGTTCTTAACTGACTTGCCTGGTTAAATAAAGGTAAAATAAATAAATAAAATAAATTATTGACATGTAAATATAGGCACCCGTGAAGGCATAGGCCTAATTTCCAATGGTAAGGTTTCACGCATAGGCCTACTATTAAAAATAGGCTACCGGTATACCCGTTTGATTACTCATGCTACTTGTCGGCGTATTGACTGTACGTTTGTTTATTCTATGTGTAACTGGTTTGTCTCACTGCTTTACTTTATTTTGGCCAGGTCGCAGTTGTAAATGAGAACTTGTTCTTAACTGGGCAACCTGGTTAAATAAAAGGTTAAATTTAAAAAAGTATACTCAAAGAATCGGAAGATGCCCTTCCACATCCCTCCTTAGGCATAGTGACTAGTCAAAATATGCACTGGAATGGCCTTTAACTCCACTTCTGCTTGCTATGACAACAATGACGAAAAAAATAGGACTAAGATGCCATCTTCAAGAACCCTTTAATATTTTTTTGTACACATGAACCAAAACTCTTGAAATGTTCAACCACTTGTCAACAAAATAACGTTCATGGTTCAACGCTTATCAATATCTGCTGTCAATCACATTAGTTCTCTGCAGAAGGGCAATTCTTGCAAAATTATCACATTCAGGACGAATGACTGAACAAAAAAGCCGAATGGCCAAATCAGACAGATTTGTTTGGCAGTTATCGGCATGGCAGCTTTCTCCAAACCAACGCTGATTAGCCTGTAACGCAACCTCCCTCAGGTAATGCACTGATTTGTGCAGAGAAAACGAATGGGTGGGGATCTCAAATCTAAAATTATTAACTTGAAACAGTCGCCCGTCGGTTTGGAGTAGCCTAACATTTTACCGAATGTAAGATGTTTAAACAATAAATGGTAGGCCTAATAGCACCATATAAAATCGAAAAATTCGCTAAACAATGAATGCTCGATAATTTCTTCAAACTTTTAATATGGATATAGGCATACCGTGCTGTCGAAGGTCGAGTTAAACCCATTTTCAATGTCATCCACCTCGGGGCAAGCCAACATTTGTTCGCTTTTCCAATACATTACGTTGTAGCCCTAAAACAAAACGCAGATCCAGCAGGATAATAGTCCCATATAGATTCCATCCAGTGTCAGAGGCAGCTGCACCAACCCCATGCTCTAGCGAAAGCAATCTTTGCATTAGTGAGGGTGGAACTTTTCCCTCTCCATTTTCCTTTTTGACTGTCTTGGCCGCACCTCTTTGACACATATGCCCGCCTTGCAGTGGATATGAGATGTTATACATGGGGAAAGTAGTTCAGTAATACGTCAGAGGTGATACCACATCTCTCGATATAGCTTTTTATTTTATTTTCGTTATTTTTGCATAGTACAACAATCCTCCGTGATAAGATGCTCTTAATTTCGTTTTATTTCACACGCTGCTGCTAAAGGTGAAAATAAACTAAAACAAATGTAACAGGTAATTTAGACTTTGTTCATCTCTTACAATTTATAGCCCAATGTTTGCAACCTTAGTTTCAGAAAATAAAGAACTCGCATTGCAGCAATCAGTTCGTTTTTAATCCATCCCATTCGGACTAACCGATAGCATCTGGGCAGAGAGCAACTGACAGCAGCCCAGTTGGGTTTATTCTCCCGTAGTTCAGCATCTTTATTGCTGCCTGCAGCTGATGATGGTGACGGTAGTTCAATTAACGATGGGCCCTATAATTGCTAAATTATAGGTAGGTTTGTGAAACCCCTATCATTTTTAAATAATTTCGTGTGTGCCCATGTTTTCTTTGTTTTGCCACGGTAAAACACGCGCACATCTTTAGTAAAACCACATATAAAAGGCGTGGGGACCCTTTTCAATAGGAAAGCTTTCAGTTCGAAGCATCTGATTAAAAAAAGAGATGTGCAATCTTCAGCATTATAATAATTGTCACCATGCCTCTGTTATAAATTGTTATGCAATGTTGGCTATTGCAGGAATTTATCGATTTTTTTTGTACCAAGATTTTTCAGGAGGACTCAATTTTTTTCGTTTTCATAATACAAATACATGCTTATTATAATGTTGAGGCGAATAATAGCCTGCATAATACAACTCAATCTGGTTTTAATGTTGAATTATCCTCTTTGAATTTTTTGTTGTTGATATTCATTATTTACTGTAGGCCTACGTTTCCCTAAATTGTGGTAGCCTGTGCAAACTTAGCATCCCTGTACGTTTGATTTGATCGCTCTTTGATTCGTTTTTGAAAAGTTATTGTTTTTCTTATAAGACAGTGAACTGACAGCTCTGACTTTGCTTTCGTGTGTCCCATGTGCGCTGACACACACACAAACACAGCGGATTTTTTATCATCAACAAACAAAAAATTGATGAATTTGTTTTGTAAATGTAACTATTTTTTCTTTCAAATAGGCTGTATTTATTTGTTAACAGCAACATATGCTTTCAGATAGTCCTAATGTAAACGTTCCAATATCTTTAAATTAATCCAAATTAGCCTATTATTATTATGATTTTTCACGTTGTTAAATGAAAATATGAGAAATTCGATTTGAACCAAATTTTGTCGAATGGGCAAGACAGGTTTTTTTCGTCATGGGAACATTTTTGCCGAGACTAAACATTCGCTAGTCTATAGTTAACATGCATGTCTGATTGGATTAGATTCACCTAAACTAGAATATGTTATTTCACAAGAGCAGACCGAACAATTTAAACCTCTCACTGGGCTACTACTGAAACCCACTGAATCGGATCAAATGAACGGTATGCTTATTAAAATATGCAAGCATGATTCTTTTTTTTTTCAAGTGTGTGATTGACAATATCATCCCCTTAATCTGTGTTTCTCCCTATGTGGACATTTCGCAGCAAAGCCACAAGCGTTCAAAATATCAATTTTCAGACGCAGGGGGAAAATGTTTTTGTTTCTTTGTAACATATACTTGTAAACCCCCTATGATTTAAGTCCTTCGTCAGGGAATTTAACCATGTAACAAACCTAATGGCCCATTTCAGAACTTTATTTCCTGGTCTGTAATCGCTGTTAATGTTATTCGTTAGTTAGTTAAACTGTATAGTCCATCACATGTATGACACCATTTTTTCAAATTGATTCCCTCATAATAGCGGATCACATTTTCTATAACACTTTTCTCAAAGTCTTGGAGCTCCCTACAGTATATTATATGAGGACATTCACCTAATTTAATCATGTACAGACAAACAGAAAGACAGGTTTTCTAGAGTTTGTAAAGAGGAAGCTATTGTCTCGAAAAAATAAATGGATGTTTTGTCACGTACATCACCAAATAGGTGCAGAGAAATGTATTATTTTAAAGGGTCAGCCACAGATGCACCCTGTACTGCAATTGCTAATTGGGGTTAAGTGCCTTGTTCAAGGGCACATCGACAGATTATTCAACATGTCGGCTTGGGTAATCTACATTTTGGTTACTGGCGCAAGGCTCTAACTGCCTGCCGCCCTACTATTGTGATAGTTTGTTATGGGTCCATTGGAGAGATGAATCAATGTATGCCTGACATCATTGCTGAAACTGTCATCTGGATTTTGTCATCTTGCTAAATTAGTGCTCTCTCTTACACAGACCATTGTGTACAAAGCTCAGATGAAGGTGTAAGGAGTCTAATCTTTTGGCTCGGTTATGATACACTATATATACAAAAGTATGTAGATACCCCTTCAAATTAGTGGATTTGGCTATTTCAGCCAAACCTGTTAGTGACAGGTGTATAAAATCGAGCACACAGTCATGCAATCTCCATAGACAACCATTGGCAGTAGAATGGCCTTACCGAAGAGCTCAGTGACTTTCAATGTGGTACCGTCATAGGATGCCACCTTTCCAACAAGTCAGTTTCTCAAATTTCTGTCCTGCTAGACCTGACCCAGTCAACTGCAAGTGCTGTTATTGCGAAGTGGAAATGTCTAAGAGCAGCAACGGCTCAGCCACAAAGTGGTCGACCACACAAGCTCACAGACCGGAACGTCGAGTGCTGAAGCACGTAGCGTGTACAAATCATCTGTCCTCAGTTGCAATACTCACTATCGAGTTACAAACGGCCTCTGGAAGCAACGTCAGCACACTAACTGTTCGTCAGGAGCTTCATGAAATGGGTTTCCATGGCCGAGCCACTGCACACAAGCCTAGAATCACCATACACAATCCCAAGCGTCAGCTGGAGTGGCGTAAAGCTCGCCGCTATTGGACTCTGGAACAGTTGAAACACGTTCTCTGGAGTGATGAATCACGCTTCAACATCTGGCAGTCGGCGGACGAATCTGGGTTTGGCGGATGCCAGGAGAACACTACCTACCCAAAAGCATAGTGGCAACTGTAAAGTTTGGAGGAGGAATAATGTTTTGGGGCTGTTTTTCATGGTTCGGTCTAGGCCCCTTAGTTCCAGTGAAGGGAAATCTTAACACTACAGCATACAATGACATTCTAGACGATTCTGTGCTACCAACTTTGTGGCAACAGTTCCTGTTCCAGCATGACAATGCCCCTGTGCACAAAGCGAGGTTCATACAGAAATTGTTTGTCGATCGGTGTGGAAGAACTTGACTAGCCTGCACAAAGCCCTGACCTCAACCCCATCTAACACTTTTGGGATGAATTGGAACGTCGACTGCAAGCTAATTCTAATCGCCCAACATCAGTACCTGACCACGCTAATGCACTTGTGGCTGAAAGGAAGCAAGTCCCTGCAGCAATGTTCCAACATCTAGTGGGAAGCCTGTTATAGCAGCAACTCCACATTAATGCCCATGATTTTGGAATGAGATGTTCGACGAGCAGGTGTCCACATACTTTTGTTATTGTAGTGTATAATTTCAGGTGGCATAATTTAGACATTGGGGGAATACTGTTGATTGACTTGACATCAGTGTGTGTTTGCCTCTCTGACACCAAACTCAATTACTCTGTTTTTTCCCCACCTGTGCTGAAAAAATGGTTTCAAATAGAACTGCAGTGATCACCAAAGTGCACGGTGTTACTCTTTGCTACAGTACTTACTAAGTCGCTCTGTATAAGGGCACCTGCTAAATAAACCAAATGTACAAGGTACATAACTCCTGGGAAAGTCCTGGAGCACAGCTGAAGATTCAATCATTTTTGTTCCTTGGCTTCTCTCTGCCTCTCTTTTTTCACTCTACTATGTGTGAGTCACCAAGCACATATCATGTTGAGCTCTGGGTGGGTACAACCATAGAAATATATTTCAGAAAATGGACAAAGCTCGTCAGTCCAGAGATTTCTGGGTGTTACCAAAATATGGATGCCAGTGTATCCATTCTGAAACGTTGACTTAAATTGGAGAGTCTGCTCCATTTTACTAATCCTAATTCTGTGTATTCGAAAGAGAGGGGAGGGGCCCTCTGAATTCTGATGCTGCGCCACATTCTATAACGTTGTTGGGAAATGGGTCCAATCCAAGGGTGACTTGGTTCCTCCATTCTCTTGTGTTCATGGCGTTCTTTCGATTTCCCATCATAGTGAAACCCCCATCCTGTTACACACATACGTGGAGGAAGCAGAAGTCAGAGGAGGGACTAGCATTTACACACAGTAGAAATGGTAAGACTTACATCAACTGTTGAATGATAGACACTACAAAGTGAGCTGATATGTGATCAAAGTGTAAAACAAATGGGAAATGGATCCTTTACTTAAGACTTAAGACTTTTGTTGCTATTTTTCCTCCCTCAAAACAGTCTGAAAACATTTCACATCCCCCTTTCCTCTTGCATTGCAATTGTTCTTCTGTTGCAGGGCTCTCTCTATTGTGTTATTGGAGATATACTGGGTCCACAGATATTCCTGTGTGTAAGACAATACCCCTCAAATCATTGCATCTCATCATTAGCCATATAAGAATAACAAATCTAAAGGAAGTTATGTCTTGGTTTTTCTGTGTTGATGGACAGGCACAGAACATTTACCTATGACTATTGTTTTTTTATTCAATCATGAAGTTTTTATATATGTATATATCAAAACTATGAAATAACACATATGGATTCATGTAGTAACCAAACAAAGTGTTACACAAATCAAAGTATATTTATATTTGAGATTCTTCTAAGTAGACACCCTTTGCCTTGATGACAGCTTTGCACACTTTTGCCATTCTCTCAACCAGCTTCATGAGGTCAGTAATCAGTTGTGTTGTGACAAGGTAGGGGTGGTATACAGAAGATAGCCCTATTTAATAAAATACCAAGTCCATATTATGGCAAGAACAGCTCAAATAAGCAAAGGGAAACGACAGTCCATCATTACTTTAAGACATGAAGGTCAGTCAATTGGTAAAACTTCAAGAACTTTTGAAAGTTTCTTCAAGGGCAGTTGCAAAAACCATCAAGTGCTATGATGAAACTGGCTCTCATGAGGACTGCCACAGGAAATTAAGACCCAGAGTTGCTGCAGAGGATCAGTTCATTAGAGTTACCAGCCTCAGAAATTGCAGCCACAATAAATCCTTCACAGAGTTCAAGTAACGGACACATCACAACATCAACTGTTCAATGGAGACTGCGTGAAACAGGCTTACATGGTCGAATAATAAGAAGAAGATACTTACTTGGGCCAGGAAACACGAGCAATGGACATTAGACCGGTGGAAATCTGTTTGAGCCCAAATTAATAGATTTTTGGTTCCAACCGCCATGTGAGATGCAAAGTACGTGAACGGATGATCTCCGCTTGTGTGGTTCCCACCGTGAAGCATGGAGGAGGAGGTGTGGGGTTGCTTGGCTGGTGACACGGTCAGTGACTTATTTACAATTCAAGGCACTCTTAACCAGCATGGCTACCATAGCATTCTGCAGTGATACGTCATCCCATCTGGTTTGTGCTTAGTCCCACTATCATTTGTTTTTCAACAGGACAATGATCCAATACACCTCCAGGCTGTGTAAGGGCTATTTGACCAAGAAGGAGAGTAATGGAGTGCTGATTCAGATGACCTGGCCTCCACCAGCACCCGACCACAACCCAGTTGAGATGGTTTGGGATTAGTTGAACCACAGAGTGAAGGAAAAGCAGCCAACAAGTGAAGTGTTCAGCATATGTGGGAACTCCTTCAAGAC